>NC_143252.1:16032500-16270000 GCF_984573655.1 Nuphar pumila
TTGAAGCCAACTTTTGTTTATCTCATTCTTATGGGATATTTTGATTAAACCTTGATGATGTATAAACTTTAATAATTTATTTTATTTACAATGCATTGAATGTTTCTTTTATGATTATGCAACTCCATTTTAAACACATTTCTCATCTCTGTAACACCGTCAGAATTTTCTAACTCTTTTAAAACCCAAATTATTTTTGTTGTGCTATTTTAAAAAAATGGTGTTAAAATTCTAAGATTTTAAGTTGAGAATTTTGGAGCATTACAATTCATGTATGCCAACATATGCAACTAAAAATTATACATGACATGCATAGAAATTTATGCTAATATTTAACGAATCATTTAATCACTGGTGAACCTAATTTAATGCATTGTTTTTTTTTCTTTTCTGAAGGGTATACACTCAGGACCTAATCCTGACTCATCAATCAAATGAGGGTTTATTATACTGTATATTTTAATTAACCCATCGATTCAAAGAGCCAGGCTAAATATCCACTAAAGCGGTCTTTAACCGAGAGAAAAACTTACAGTAGTCTAGGGAATCGATTCCTACTTTGCAGTATCTCATACTAAGCATTATATCATAATCAACATGAGTAATCACAAGCATACATCCTTAATCTGGTATATCAGAATTTATTTTCATTGTTCATCCTTAGAAATTTACCATATCTTCAAAACAAGTTTTACTCCGAATTACCTGGTCTTGGGAATGTATAACCTCATATGTAGTTTTCGCTGTAGTCGGATTACCTTATCTTGGAAAATGCACTTTCTCACAAGAATTTACCGTCCTTGCGGGTTACCTGATCTTGGACAATGCACCTTCTCACAGAGATTTATTGCCCTAGCTGGATCACCCGATCTTGGTCATGCACACCTTCACAAATAATTTTTTTGAAACAATTTCTCAATGAATCTATTGCCATGCATGCATAAACACAGTTAACCTCTCAAAGGGTCAATAACGACCAATTTGGGCACAAGTAGGTATACATTCAACATGCATCACATCATATATTACAATCATATAATAATTCAACATGTAATCATATGTTAGCATATCAACAAAGTTCTACGACCTAATAGCTCTATCATTGAGCTTAAACTCTTATCACATGCATTCATAACCTCAAATCATGTGGCATTTCAATATTATATAGAATCACATCATCACATGCATTGACATCGCAACACAACCACATGTAACATCACATTTCATATTATTTAAAATCAATACATTCATAAATTGAACTTCGAAGCATGCATATTTAATTAATTGAATCGATTATATCTCATAATTCAAAACATGTGTATTTCATAATATGAAACATCTAAACCTCAAGCATACATATTTCTTATATACATCAGTCAAGTCATACGTACGTAATTCATAGATAATTAACATCCTATATCAATAGCAAGCATATGATTTTAAATAAAATAAGTTCATAAGCCACAAACATGCTCATATCACACATCTTTTTCACCATATCATATGCCCACATACCACACTCCATGATGCATGAGACTCATTTCAATTTAGCATGAACCATGAATTTTATAAAATAACACATGCATGCTTATGCATACTACGTTGCCCAAACATCATGTTTAACTCTTATATTTTAACATGCAATCTCATATGCCATCATGCACAAATAATCAACATTCTTGTATATAATATATTCATGAAACATTACATATCAACATATACATGATTAACATCTCATATTATAAGCAAACATATGATTTTAGCAAAATAAGTTCACAAGTCAAGATATTATCTAAAATCAAGAATTGTATAATATCAGAATTTGCATATTGTTCATGGATCTGACAATCTATCAAAACAAACCAATATAACTCTATAAAAATTCATCGTCATGTCAGAGGATATTAGCCTTCAATTCCAGTGGTAGAACTCAAAAAAATAATTTTGTTTGCCCATGAAAATTTATGGACCCGAAACTATTTTTCTGTTTTTGATAGAACCTACCAGAATCTTGCTTTACAAAGAAGCAGTCACCAGGCTATATTTTTCAAAATTCATTTTCAAGGCTATATTTTCCAAAATCCAAAAATGACTAATTAAATTTAATCAGTCCTATCAACTTAGCATTTTATATTCTAGAGATAGAAATCAACAATTTTCCTATTTAGAAGTGTATTAAAATACTTGAAAATTTGTGGGTCTTACATCCTACCCCTCTTGAAAATGATTTCCTCCTCAAAATCTAATCTCGAAACTATGTGAATAGGTTAAGATATTTTTCTTTTATGCTAACCTTTGACTCCCATGTACATTCTTCGATGCCATGGTGCTGCCATCATACCTTGACCAACGAAATAGTCTTTGATCGTAGAACTTGATCTCGACGATCAACAATCTCAATTGGTTGTTCTGACAAGGTTAAATCCTCTTATATCTCCACATCCTCATACTTAATGATGTGGGATGGCTCATGAATGTATTTTTGTAACATTGATATATGAAAAATATTATGAATCTGAGCATACTGTGGCGGTAATTCCACACGATATGCTGCTTCGCCAATCCGTTGCAAGATTTTGAACGGTCCAACAAATCTTGGGCTTAGTTTTTATTTTTTTTCTGAATCAAAATACGCTCTTGGTAGGAGATACCTTTATAAACACCATGTCTCTTTCCTCAAAAGTAAGCTCTCGACGCCGCTGGTCGGCATAACTCTTTTGCCTGTCTTGGGCAACTTTCAACCTGTCTCGAATCTTCTGGACTTACTGAGTATAGTGCTATAAAATTATCAGTGATTCAGTTGATCTCTCATTAATGTCATCCCAGTAGGTTGGTGATCTGCATGATCTTTCATACAAAGCCTCGTATGGAGCCATACCAATACTTGCATGACAATTGTTGTTGTATGCAAATTCAACCAAACTTAGGTGCACATCCTAGTTGTTATTTCAATCAAGCATACAAGCTCATAGCATGTCCTCTAAGATTTGAATTGTCCTCTCTAATTGATCATCGGTTTGTGGATGAAATGTGGTACTGAGCTTGAGTTTCGTACCCAATGCTTGTTGTAGTTGTCCCCAAAATTGGGATATGAATCATGGATCACAGACTGAGATGATTGAGAGTGGTACTCCATGTAATCTCATGACCTCCTTGATATACAGATCAGCTAGGCTTTCTAAAGGCTAATTGATCCTGATAGGTAAGAAGTGAGCAGACTTGGTGAGTCTGTCAACTATAACCCAAATCACATTGTATTTTCTGTGTGTCCTAGGTAAACTTACCATAAAGTTCATGGTAATGTCTTCCCATTTTTATTAGAGAATCTTGATTCTCTACATCATTCCTCCAGGCCTTTGGTGCTTGATCTTAATTTGTTGACAGATCAAGCACCTAGAGACATAGGTCGCTATCCCTTCCTTTATGTCGTTCCACCAATAACTTCATTGCAAATCCTTGAACATCTTAGTATCTCTAGGATGGATGGTGTACTTGGTCTTATGGGCCTTATCAAAAATTTATTGCCTCAGTTTTGGGTTAATTGGAACCTAGAGTCGCCCTCTCATATGAATACTTCTATTATTTTCAATATAAAAAGATGTACCTTCTTATCGTGCTTGTGCTTTCAACTTTTCATATTGTGCATCATGCTTCTGCTTTGCTTTTATTCGATTGTATAGTTAGACTCAACAATTGAATGATCCCATGATCACTTAGAAATGATTTCCATATGATGAAATCTTCCATAAGCCTCCAACTGTTCACAAGACTGGACAGGATGCTACCAGACTTGTGACTAAGCACATCTGCTATGCCATTTGTCTTTCTTGGGTGATAGGATAAGGTAAATTCACAATCCTTGATAAATTCTAACCATCGCCGTTGTTTCATGTTCAATTCTTTTTAAGAGAAGAGATACTTAAGACTCTTGTGATTTGAGAAGACTTCAAACTTGTCTCCATACAAGTAGTGTCGCCAAAGCTTTAGTGCGAATACTACTGCTGCAAGTTTAAAATCATGGGTTGGATAGTTTCGTTTGTGAATCTTTCATTGTTGTGATGCATAGGCTATAACTTTATCATTCTACATCAGCACACAACCCAAGCCGGTTCCAGAGGCATATGTGTATACCACAAATCCTTCTCGACTAGAAGGCAAAGCTAAGATAGAAGCTGTCATGAGCTTTGTCTTTAAGATTTGAAAACTTTCATCGCATTCGTCCGCCCATTCAAATTTGATTCCTTTGCGTAGGAGTTTGATCATAGGCAAGGCAATTCTAGAGAAGTCTTGAATGAATCACTGGTAGTAACCTGCTAATCTACGGAAACTTCTAATGTCAATGATGTTTTTTGATTGTTTTCAATCCAGTACAACCTCTACCTTGGTAGGATCCATGGATATTCCATTTTCAAATATCACGTGACCCAAAAACATCATTTTTTTGAGCCAAAATTCACACTTAGAAAATTTAGCGAACAATTGATGTTCTCTAAGGATTCCTAGTATGATCGTCAAGTGTTCTCGATGTTGCTCCATACTTTCTGAGTAGATTAAAATGTCATCTATGAATACAATCATGAATGCATCAACATAAGGTCAGAATACTCAGTTCATGAGATCCATGAAGGCTGCTAGCGCATTAGTGAGTTCGAATGGTATCACTACGAACTCATAATGTTCATACCTTATTTGAAAGGCAGCCTTTGGGATATCTTCTTCCTTAATCCTGAGTTGATGATACCTAATTGTAAGGTCGATCTTAAAAAACACTTTCCCCTTTTATAGTTGATCGAACATATCCTCAATATGAGGTAATAGATACTTATTCTTAATTGAGCATCATGTAGTCGATGCACAATTCATCGTTCCATCCTTCTTCACAAATAATATCGATGCAGCCCAAGGTGATACACTCGATCGAATGAATCCTCGATCCATAAGCTCATGTAATTGCTTCTTTAACTCCTCGAGTTTTGCTGGTGCCATCCTGTAAGGTGCTTTAGAGATTGGTGTCGTTCTAAGCAGTAACTCGATATTGAATTTCACTTCTCGTTGTGGTGAAAGTCTAGGTAACTCCTCCAAAAATACATGTGGGAATTCTCTTACTACGTCCAACTCTTCTATCGACGCAGTTCTAGGCTCAACTAGATTGATACTAACAAGAAAAACAATACATCCCTTCTGAATATATCTTTGAGCTTTCAAGGATGACATAACTCCGCCTTTCAGTGTGGTTCTAGATAGTTTAAATTCTACAGTTGGACAATTTGGTCATGTTAGATCGACCTTTCCTTCCTGACACATAACTTGTGCATGTTACTCAAACAACTAGTCCATGGCCAATATGACATCCGAGTTGGTCATATCGAGTAGGATTATATCAGTAGGTAATTTCTTTTCTGCTATCAGTACCTCTACGTTCAGTACATAGGTGATGCACAAAGAATATTCACCAGTTGGAGTATGTACCTCCAATGTGTAAGTTAGGGTTTTGACAAGTACATCTAAGTGTTTCATGATTTTTTTAAGATAAAAGAGTGAGTGGCACCACAATCGAATAAAGTAATAGCTACTCGTCCAACGATTTGTATTGTACCTTACACCAACTCACTCTTGGTCAGTTATTCTACGGTGGTGGCATAGACTCGTCCTGCCACTGCTTTCTGACTAGCTGGATTTTGTTGCTATTGATGTTGTTGATGTTGCTGCGGTGGTCGCTGTGCTAATTGTTGTGATGTTCCCGTTCTGCTTTTCCATTCATCGATTATCTTTACATGACATTCCTTCACATAGTGGCCCCGCTTGCCAGAATATAAACATCCTCCGGTTCTACGGGGACAGGGTCACCCCGGATAGTAATTTCTACAATAAGGGCAAGGTTATGTTTGCCCTTATTGTTGTTGAAGATGTTGTTGTTGAGACCTCATGCCCCCTTGGTGTCTTGATCTCTTATTTAGTGGTATGAACCTTCTACCACCTAGTTGCTTGTTGAAGAACCTTTTTCGAGGCTAGCTCTTTTGAACTAATGATTGTTGAACCCCTCGATTGTTCTGGGTTCTCTGGGAATCATTCCAATCTTGCTTCAGAAGAGTAGCCACTTCGATGGCCTCATCCAAAGTTTTAGGTCCACGTGTATAGACCTTCGTCCTTAAGATTTGCTTGAGCCCTCGTGCAAACTTCATGGCATGCTCTTTTTGGTGTTGTAGACGTTTAGACAATATCACTCTAATCCTCAAAATCTGGTGGTGTACTTTGCGAGGGTAGCTCCTCCTTACTAAAGATCTAGGAATTCTTGCATTTTCTTGCTCTTCTCATGCTTTACGAAATAGGCTGAATAAAATACTTTGGCGAATTGTTCACACAATACCGATCCATTGTGGAACTTAATTTTCAAATTGGTAGCCCACCATCTTTTTGCATTCTCTCTTAATCGATAGGTTCTGAAGTCTACCTTACTATCCTCAGGGGCTCGTAGGACTTTAAAGATTCATTCAATCTCTCATACCAAGTTTTCTGTCGCTTTTGGGTCAAATTTTTTGATAAAAGAGGGAGGATTCATATCCATGAACCTCTTATACGGAGTTTCGTTCATAGAAAAGGGTATAATTGCAGAATAACCGTGTGCAACTTATTGGAGATTATCGCCCATAGTTCTCATTGCTTTCACTTATTGTTTTACAACCCTGATGAGGTTGGTTAGTGTGTTCATAATCATGTTACACCTTCCTTGCCACGCTATCTACACAAGAAAGTTCTATGCTAAGTGAGGTTTTGTCTTTTCGTCTTGGTATCATATTGTTGGGGTAAAGTTGCACGTATCAATGTTAGTCATTCACACCAATGATTGTAGAAGCAATCATATATATGAACTTTAGCCCTAACAACACACAAAGCAAAGGAAAAAGATAGAGATATTCATCGGTACTTGGCCATATAGTTCCTACAAAAACGTAGGAGTTGCTAACTCCTAACCGGTCGGATGTTACCGCATCTAGGGACAACTTGTATAGTGCCTGTGGTATTCCACCTGATTTCCAGTGCACCTTTTCTTGGGCACGGGTGCTTGAGGAGGTGATGCCGGTGTACTGTGGAGACTTAAGGGGTGTGTTGATTATCCTAGGGATGTATTCAGGTGATGCTGGTGTGTAGATCAACGAATCTGGCCTTGGTTCCCATAACATTGGGTTTGGGTCTTCCACAATCAGTGGGAATGACATATGGTTACTTTGTGAGAGTATGTCCACTTGCATCTCAGCATTTTCATCAATAAAAAAGGACATGTCTGCAACAAAATGTTCGTAACTCCCTTATATAGATAATTTTTTACGAACAGTTTGTGGCATCAAAAAGCTGACACAATTCTCTATTCAACTCTGACCGATGATTGTAAACTTTTATATAGCCTCTATAACAGTCAGACAATTGGGTTTTTGTGAGGTTGGAACCGGTTTACGATCTGGGTATCGATTTATTATGAAATCTATGCGTATGTATGTGTGCCTTTATGAATGAATGTTAAACTATTATAGACTGTTAAAAATACAAGTTTGCTGAAGGGAATTAAAGTGTCCACTTGTGTGATATAATCTGATCAATGTGCTAGGGCACAAGTATGCCTTTGTGGCCTATATCAAATAGATGGACCGAAGTGTCCATTATGTGTATTGATGGAAAAGTTAAGCGATATTGAACATAATGCAATTCCTTGCATATGACTGTCATGCACATGACAATGATAATGTGAATGAATGGATGAATCAATTGTAAAAAAAATTCATTGCCTTGTTTACACATTCACGCATGATTTTGAAAAGAATGAAGCGTGTGCAATGATATCAAATTAAAGGTTTTAAAAGTGCATCCATAGGCCCTAAAGTGGCTGAAATTTTTGACTGAGACTGTTGTATGAATGTTGCATGTAAAACAAGTAATTAAAAGTTAAACATATAACATTAAATGATTGATACTTACTAAGAGAAGGTAAATGGTACTAGTCTAGCTTCGTGGGTATCAAATTGAGCACAAAAGGTTGCTCCTCCTCAACCACGAAGATAGGGAAACCCTCCACATTAGACTGCAGCATGGAGGTACATAATCTCATAAGTAAAGTCTGATGCATCGGAATGGTAGTGTGATTTTTTTTTTTGCTTTTGGTATCCCTCACCTGACACTGGTGAATGGTGCTCTGCTAGGCAAAAGACACCCTTTGATTGAAAACATTGTTTGCACCGTGGCCTTGACCCAAGACTTCTGCTTGTGTTTGTATCTACAGGGTTCTAAAACTGAAACTTAAATGAATGTGCATTAGATATGCATGATACATATCATATAAGAAAGACAAGTTAATTAAAGATAAGAATTAGCTCATGCATAAAATCAGTTTCTGAAATGGTAAGTGCATGCATTTTCAATTGTTCATGCATTTTAAATTATTTATGTCTAAGTGAATGTTTGATTTAATGCATTTTTGAAGATGTATGCTTGAATGAGATATGAGAAATCTATGTTGAATTTGTGTTATTTTTAACCTTGTTGATTGCACAAAAAATTAGAGTGATTTCTGCTTACTTATTCTAATTTGCATGTTTTGTATAGTTTCACCCTACTGAGACAAGTTTTGCCTAACCCTATGAATTTTAATGTTTTCAGTTAGCGAGTGAGCTCACATGCGAAGACGAGAGGTTGCGATGGAGACCGAGCCATGCCTTTCCCAAACCTGTGAGTGTTTTGGGACTAAAAGCAATTTTAATTGCTCAAGACTCTGATATTTAATTAAATTTGTTAAATGGTTTTTTATTATTAATTTGGACATGTATGAACTTTATTCAATTTATGATTGTTTAAATTTCTAAATTTAAATGCATGTGTGAATGTTAATGTAAACGAGAATGTAATGAGCCAAGTTTTTGTCCTGACTAGTTTTCCACTATAATTTTGTAAAAGTATTTTAAAAGCATTTAAAAAAAAATCATGATTTTTGGGATACAAAATTTGGGATGTTACAATATTTTTTGTTTGATTTCATATTTTTCTTGAGTTTTGGTGGCTCTCCCATCGTGCTCATTGTTTTTAGGATCTACGTATGAGATACGCACACTCGCAAGTCATCGCCCAAAATGAAGATCGCGAGATCCTGGTTTGGTTGATCCCTACTCAATGAAGGAGGAAAGACACACAACCTTGATGAACAAACCCCATAATTTCTAAAATTCTTATCCAATTTTTTGGACCCATTTTTTAAATTTTTTTTTTTTTTTGAAAACCCTTGTTTTTGTTTTAAAAAAAATTGAGGATCCACATGGTGATACCTCATCATGCCCACACCTGCTTATATTATCTAAATATTAATAAAATAATTATCTTTCTCTCCAAAAAAAAAGATATGGAAATTTGAAAACTTATTTTCATAAAATATGATGTTATTCAGGATGTATTTTTATAGGTAATTGAAAGTGTCTTTTTTTTTCTTCTGTTCTACTCACTTATTTGTCCATGAATAGAAAACCTTTATCTTTTCTGATATTTTCCTTATAAAAATACACGAAAAAAAATTGATTTCCCACAAGATTTTTTTTGCCACTATTTTTCTTCTTAAACTTTCATCTCTATGGTGGTGGAAACTTGATTCTTGGTTTCAAACTCTATTTATTTACTTGGTTTGAAAGGGATAACTGGAATATGAAAACCAACAAATATGTAAATTGGTATGCACCGAGATATATGAAAACCAACAAATATGTAAATTGGTATGCACCGAGATTTTCATAGGTTTTTTTATTTTTTCTAAAATTTCACTATATGGATGCGATCTAGATGCTTGGTTTTATAGAAACAATTAAACTCTTAGATCATCCGATTACGATGTATAAAAAGGATCTTTTAACGCTTGAAAATCAATGATTTTCGTAAATATTCAAGTATACAAAATCATATTTCTTGAATAGACCACGCCAAATTCATCTGAAGGGTTAGATTTGCAAAACACCTTATGAAAGTATCGATTCATACTAGTTTATATATTTTGCTGGATTACATATTCTAATTTCCCATTTGAAAGAAAGGCCTGAACTTAACTTGTGAGCCTTAGTGATAGCCATTGCCATTACCATTACCAAACTACTAGGGAAAGCGATGCTCCAACCACACATACTACAACGCTTCTGCAGCGTGAAATGGACATGTTAGTCATATTCCTTGAGTTTTAGTACAATGATAATACAAACGCTTTTTGTTAGCATAATCCACAATAATACACCTTACTTTATTTAACTATACAATATTCAAATGCTGCATGTCTAAGGAACCACGCAAGTAGTATATAGTATTCTGGTCAATGCTATTCCACCTAAAACACTAATTTACTCCACAAAGAAAAGTTGTCCCCTAGGGAAAAGTTGAACAGTGCATTAATGTCTGAATTGCCAATCGATAGCATTTATTTTTCTGAACATAATTTCTCACCGTGGCCCTACAGCTACCAGTAAATGTCTTTCTTTTTCTAGATGCGATACCGTATCTAAGGCCTCCTGCTTGCGGTCAGTAAGCTGGCGACACCTTATTTGGACAGGTCAGGTCATATTGAGGGCGGATCAGGTGCAATTACATTTCATACTTTAAGTATATCGTTGTACCTGCCTTGTTGGACTTTTTGGAGCGGGTTCAACCGAATGTGACTCGGTTTGACATAGGGCACATCATGAGCTGCAATAAGAGTGGAGGGGCTGTTGGATGTGAAAAGTTCACATTCAATTTGTGAATGTGAAAAGTTCACATGCATGTATGCCATGTATGTAACCCCCACTCTTCTCCAATTATATAAGGAGATCAATGGTAGCTTGATGGGTACTACCAAGGTGATCTATTTCTTTCTTTCTTTGGGTTCAAGGGTCCTACTTACCTTTCGACCTGATGATCTGGGCTCATAGAAGTCATCGATAGGCTGAGAAGAATACCGACCACCCACATCTATGCAAGCTTCGACCGAATCGACCATGACAGGTTCCTGTAAGTTGCATTCTCCATTGGTTTTGCATCTACATTGGGTTACAGGCCCACACCATGCCTCTGCTGCACATAACTTCAGTATGGGTGTGTTGGCAGACTCTGTTGGCGAGCAGGGTCACCGGTGTCCAGTTTCCCTTTGTCATTGTAGCTGACTGCAACCACCATCGGGAGGCTGGACGAGGTCCAACTGGGCAGTGGCTCACCTTTGTTGGCTGACCGTTGGTGGCGGCTGCCAAGGCAGGCCATAGGTGGTGGCTACCGGAGCTACCAAAGTCATTGTCATCGGTGGTGGAAGTCGGCCACTGGTGGCGGCCGAAGTAGTCGATTGGTGGGGGGACAGATCCTATTCGAATGAGTTTTTTCGCTACCACAACCGTCAACAATGGCCCAAGTCAACGCCGGCTGGCCACCAGAGATTGACCGTTGTCGACGACAACTGGGTTGGCCGTTAGAGGTAGCAGATGGTGACCGAAGCTAGTGTTAAAGAGGGGGTGGGTAGAACCCTGAGGTTTCACTTTTGTGTTTTTTGAAAGTGAAATGTCGAGTTTTCACTATAGCGCTTAAGCTACAGTGAAAACCCGATCCAGATGGACCTAGTCTAGACTCGGATCTGTAATCCATTTTTTGGGTGGACTGGGTCTTAATCGACCTTGTAGGATCCGATCCAAGATCCAAAACCATCAAGGGTTCCGAGTAGACCAGATTTATGCCTGACTCGATCTAGACCCAAACCCAATAGGTGGGTTCCAGGTCGATTGGTTCAGGGACCATATTCGATGGGGATTCGATCCGATCTAGACCCATTGTCGGGACTGAGTAGACCGAGTCTGAACCCAATTTGGTCCAAACTCTAGATCCAACCATGAATTTGTTTCGATCAGGTTTGGTTCTGGATGGGGTCAGATCATGGGATATAACTCATGATCCACTTTAACCCAGTCTAAACAAGATCCAGATTGTATCCAGTTCAAGATCCAGATCTGACATGGTATCCTTTTAAGATCGGGTGTGGATCTGGACAAGATCTAGATCCTTGGAATCTAACCCAGGATCCAGTTGGACTGGGTCTGAATTCAAACCAGGTTTGAATAGTGAGATCCGAACCATGTACCATTTTTGGGTCAGATTAGGTCTAAAACTGGATCATGTAACTGGATCCATGCACTATTTACCCCTTTTAAGGAGTAGAACTAGTTTGGTGACCAATTTGATGTGTTCTAAAGATCGATTCAGAGCCTTTTCTGACAGGTTCCAAAAAGTTTTTCATCAGTTCCTGCAAAAGGAGACCCTGTTTTCTTGTATATGAGAAAGAACACGAATTTTCTCATTCAGATTTAGAGATTTATATGTATTAGTGCATGTTTTAGACCTGTTCAGGGTCTTTCTTAACCAGTTTGAGGTTGTTTAAGACCGATTTAGAGTACTTTTTGGTCGGTTCCAACACTGGGACCCTGAGTATTACCTGCAACAACATGTCTTTAACATTTTAATCATGCTTTTATATGTAATTTTATCATGGATGCATGACTTTTATAAGTATTTGATGTTGCTTTGTATTATCCATGATATTTAAGCATGAATTATGACTAAATTCATGAGATATGTGATGTGTTTCATCAAAATTTCATTTATACATATGAGATATAACACAAATATGTGTCTTTTGAAGTTATTATACAGTTTATCATGAATATGCATGCATCATCATGATTGCATGAGCATGCTTTGTAATACGAATCTGTTTATGGTAAAAGATCTCGATTAACTGACTCATGCTGTCATCAAAGTGATCTGATTTATGTTGATCGAGGAATCTTTAGACCGTGTTGATATTCAATATTATGGTTATGCGTGACTTTATGAAATGATGATTCTACCCAAAGGTAGGTCATTCGACCTTTGATCTTAAGACAACTAGTAGATTTTTTATTGGTTATTTAAAAAGATCAATGGTCTTTAGGTTTTATTGTCCATCTCATATATCATAGATAGTGAAAACAAATAAAATAAGATTTTTTGAAAATAGTTCTATTGAGATAGATGCATCTCAAAGTCTTAAATTTTAGGAACTGCAAGATTCAATTTTCATACATGTGAAAGAAAAATGCTCAGTTTTTTCGATAATTGCCCCTTTAGATGTTGTTGGGGAAAATTTGGTCAATGAACATCAATCCAATTAGAACAAGTTGTTGATGAGGATATACAACAACAAGATGCTGAGGTTCAATTTGAACCACCTGTAGCACCTATATAGACGTCCACGAGGACCAAAAAATCTGCTATTCATCTAGACTATGTGATGTATTTACAAGTGCCCAATGATTTCATAGATATTGATGATGATCTCTTAACCTTTATAGAAGTCATCGATAGTAATAAATTATTATATTGGATTAATGCTATAAAAGAAGTGCTTGACTCTATGACAAAGAACTAAGTATGAGATTTAGTACCTCGACCTGATGGAGTCAGACCTGTAAGTTGTAAATGGGTCTTTATGACCAAAACGGACTCCAAAGGGTGAGTGAAGAGGTAAAAGGGTAGGCTCATTGCAAAAAAATGTACACAGATGGAAGGCATTGATTATAATGAATTTTTTTCTCTTATCTTATTAAAGAATAGTTAAAAATAATTATGACACTGGTAGCTTATTTTGATTTAGAGCTACATCAAATAGATGTGAAAATAACTTTTCTGAATGAAGATCTGGAAGAGGAGGTATACATGCAGCAACCTCCTGGTTTTAGTATAGATAACTCAAACAACTTAGTTTGTAAGTTAAAAAAATCAATCTATGAACTTAAACAATCTTTCTGTCAGTGGTATAAAAAGTTTAATCATTAATTTTAAACTTTGGATTCACTAAAAATATTGTTGATCAATGTAAATACCTTAAGGCTAGTGAAATTAAGTTCATAATTCTAGCATTGTATGTTGATGATATTCTTCTTACAATTAATGATTTGAGTTTTTTATATGAAACAATTTTTTTCCTCTCGGTTTGATATGAAGGATATGGGTGAGGTCGCTTATGTCCTTGGAATTGAGATCCATCATAATAGAACTAAGGGTGTACTCCATCTCTCTTAGAAATTTTACATCTTTAAAGTTCTTAAAAGATATGGGATAGAGAATTACACTTTTTGGTTCGGCACCTATAGTAAAAGGGGATAAATTGAGTCTAAGGGATTGTCCTCGGGATGATAATGAGAAGGCTCAGATGGGAAATGTTTTATATATTTTGGCAGTTGGGAGTCTGCGATACCCGTAGACCTATACACGATCAGATATCATATTTATTGTTGGAATGCTTAGTAGATAATAGTCTAATCCAAGCATTGCACACTAGCAGGCGGTAAAGAAAGACATGCTTTATTTGCAAGGAATGAAGGACTATAAGTTAACCTACAGAAATGTTAACCACCTAGAGGTTATTGAATACTCTGATGCAGACTTAGGAGGGTGTCTCGACAGTAAAAAGTCTACTACTGAATACATATTCATATTAAAGGTGTTGTTGTCTCATGGAGAAGCGAAAATCAGTCTACCATTGCAGCTCACAACATGAAAGCATAATTATTGCTCTATAGGAGACTTTCGTATCTAAGCAATATGAATCAAAAACTTTATTACGGGTCATGGTATAGTGGACTGTATTAAGAGACCACTAAAGATCTTATGTGATAATGAAGTTGTTGTATCTTTGAATAATAATAAGAGCTCCACCTCATGTTGACACATGGAGTTAAAATACTTTGTTATTAAATAAAAGACTGAGAATCATTTAGTGTGTATTGATATAATTTGTATGAAGAAAATGACTGTGGATCCTTATACTAAAGAGCTAGCACAGGGATTATATTCCTAACATATAATGGGGATGGGTTTATTTGATTTCTTCTAATGTATAATAATACATTATAGTTATATGTGATCACATTTATAAAATTAAATTGAATCTCTATAGTTTTGTGCATTGTTGAATTTGTGTAATATCTCTCATTTAAGAAGAGAGAATAACATAATAACAATATTAAAATAACTAATAGAATGGGTTAGAGACCAACCCATTCCTAAAGGTATTCTTAGCATGCTAAACACTGAAAAATAAATGATACTATAGTACATGAGAATACAATATCTTATATAGAGATGTTCATTTCCATGACTCATATGATTCATGCTTACGATACAGGATAGCTTCATAAAAATGAATCGAGATAATGGTAAAGAACCTCGATTATGTGTTTTTCTATGTCAATGGGTCAAGTAGAAGAATGCTGGACTTTTTGAAGCAGGTCCAATCAGATGTGACCCAGTGTGACACAAGGCACACCATGAGCTGCAATAAGAGTAGAAGGGTTGTTACGTGAATGTGAAAAGTTCACATTAAATTTGTGAATGTGAAAGGTTCACATACATGATTGCCATGCATGTAACCCCAACTCTTCTCTCACTACATAAGGAGATCTATGATAGCTTGATGGATACTACCAAGATGATCTCCTTCTCTCTCTTTGGGTTCAAAGGTCCTGCTCACCTTTTGACTTGACGACCTGAGCTTATCGAGGGTGTCGATGGGCTGAGCAGAATGCCAACCACCCACATCTATGCAAGCTTCAACCGGAGCAATCATGACGGGTTTCAATAAGTTGTGTTCTCCATTGGTTTTGTGTCTATATGCCATCCAGCTCTGGGATACAGCTTGCGAACTGTGGTGTACAATAGAAGATGAAATGTGATTGCACCTGTTATAGCTGGCATTGTTCATATGGCACATGATGGTCTTCCGAGCCAGTTCTGACCATTGATACAGCTTGTGAACTGTGGAGTACAACAGAAGATGGAATGTGATTGCACCAGTTCTAGCTGCCACTGGTCATATGGCATATGATGGTCTTCCGAGCAGTTCTGACCATTAATACTGACACACAAGGGCCCCTCATCCCTGAAATTTTAAACAAGGCAAAACCAACTAATGGGCAGGGCAGGTGGCTTGATATCAACAGTTAGGGTCGGCTTATGATAGGCTTATTATATGGACGAATCATATGGACAGATCACGTCATATTTTATATAACCAACCTATATGTTATCTTCAATACCTACCCTACTCCACATCTCACTTGAGCTGATGAGCCTCGTTCACATATATCTCGAGTGAGATGCACGGTTCCTATGTGAAATGTTCGGTAGGAATTGAAGGGGAAATATTTCGTATAATTAACGCTGGTGTGGAACTATTGAGTAGAAATCACTCTTTTCTTTAAAATGTTATGTTTTTCTTATATCAAATGTTACAGATGTGAACTACATGGTTTGTTTAGTAAGAAATACATTTTGAATAATATGATTATGACAAGCGAGCCGTTTTTAAAGAGACTAAAATATCAATGGCCCAATTTGCCAAAATTTTATAACTCACAAAATCATGTTTTTATATTGGAAAAGCACCATCCAAAGGATGATCATTAGCAGACAAGCTATGTTAAACACGTCTATGCAGCTAGATTGAGTTGATACAGCTTGTACCTATGATTTCTAGCTCAATAGTTCCGTAGCTTCGTTAGTACCAAATATTTTCCCAGAATTAAATATAACTGACGATTATACGCTTTATTACCTGATGCGCATGGCCGAGCGTGTTGCGGGTTATTTGTGTTCTAGATGGATGGAGCTTTAAGCTCTTCTAATCTTTAATATGTGGCCTTCCCTTACGAAGCTGCAAGCGAGAGAACTGTTACTTATTTGACATGCTCCGCCAAAAGGCAAAATAATAAAAAATGAAAAAGAGGGATACTTTTGGACATGCCTTTCCTTGCAAAGAAATATGTGTTGGTAAGAAAATGACTGACATGTCCAAGGCATGATAGTCAGGACATTTCATCAATTAAAAAATTTCAGGGGCAACCAAGATACCAAAACTCATGTTTCTTTTTTCTTGTGTTTTTGGCATATGCAGTGTGACGGGTGAATTCAAAAAATATAAAAATGCTATTCTATAATTTTGATCATAGAACAAGCAACACCTTAAGGAGTAGGCACATGGTCTCAGTCATTTGACAATTTTTAAGACACGAGAATTCTTTTTAAAAGAAAGGGAAAAGAGCCACCCTCCCGCGGTGGAAATTAAAGAACACATGATTAATGGCAAACGCTTGATCCTCTGCGTGGTTCCGTCATGGAAGCTTTCATTCTACGTACTCGAAGCACTTTTTTGTTGGTGCCGTTAATCATTTTTAATCTTTAACATGATGGTGGAGTAAATTAGAAGAATAAAGATAAAAGAAAGCAACAGCAGCAGCAGCTTCTCTCTCTCTCTCTCTCTCTCTCTCTCTCTGGTTTCTCCCATGACAGCCCCACTTCACCAAACGCGTAACGTAATCCTACCCTTCCCTTGACTATTTGTTACAGCGTTTGTCTTCCTCATCTTCCTATTCCATTCGAGCGGTTGTCTTCATGTATCTACCGAGAAGGAAAGGAAGCTTCTCCAGCTCTGACGGAACAGTCATGAAGCATATTCATGGGAGGAGCAACAATGTCTCCGTCTTCGTTGTCGTCGGCTCCATCCTTCTCTTTGCAGGATTCATGTACAACGAAGACGTTAAATCGATCGCGGAGTTTCCGTTCTCAAAGCAGAAAACATGGCAAGAGAACGATGAGGCTCAGGCTGCTTCCGAAACCTTGCAAGAGGAGCCAACATTAGAATTCAAGGACGCTCATGAGGAGAAGCCCACCAACAAAGCCTCAACTATTTTGTTGCCTCAATACGATGAGAAAGTTGAGCCAGCTGATCAAAAACCAGTAGAAAAGATATTCGAAAGAGACGCCGAGATTGACGAGAAAAGAGGCTACGACAGTGACAACGGGGAAGATACGAAAATTATAAAGGAAAAGAAGGATAAGGATATGACGAAGGAGAAGAAAAAGAAGCGAATAGCAGAAGTGGCAACAGTGGAGAAAGAGTTTGTTTACGATATACCAAAAGATTGCGATCTTTTTGATGGGGAATGGGTTTTCGACAATGTGTCCCATCCTTTGTACAAGGAGAACGAGTGTGAGTTCATGACTGCCCAAGTGACTTGCGTCAGAAATGGGAGAAAGGACACACTCTACCAAAACTGGAGGTGGCAGCCTCGTTCATGCTCAATGCCCAGGTATTTAATTTTTCAAACTCTCTTTCGAATCTGCTTTACGTGAAATCAGATTGCAGACGGATCTGGCGGCTAAATTCTCTCCTCTGTGATCAGGTTCGATGCGAGGCTGTTACTAGAGAAATTGAGGGGCAAAAGGCTCATGTTTGTGGGAGACTCGCTCAATAGAAACCAATGGGAGTCCATGGTATGCCTCGTTCAGTCCGTCGTACCTCCCGGGAAGAAAAGCCTGAACAAAACTGGATCGCTCTCCGTGTTCAGAGCAGAGGTAAACACCGGCGACATGGTCTCATGTTTCTGTGGTGCCTTTAGCTTTCGCTTACACAAAAGCAGAGAAATATTGATCGCCGTAACTTAAGAGTATGTTGTGCGCTGATGCAGGAATACGACGCAACTGTGGAGTTCTATTGGGCACCATTCTTGGTAGAATCCAACTCCGACGACCCAACGATGCATAGCATATTGAATCGGATTATAATGCCCGAGTCTATCCGAAAACATGCCGAGAACTGGAGGGGCGTCGATGTTTTGATTTTCAATACCTATATCTGGTGGATGAACACATTCAAGATGAAAGTTTTGTAAGTCTTTTCATACTAACTTATGTGCTTATACGGGTCGTCCTAATATTGCTCGTAATGAAACTAAATTTGGTTTATCTTTTTCTCTCTTCTCAAACAAAAAAAGGCGAGGATCGTTTAACAGTGGGTCCACAGAGTACGACGAGATCGAAAGGCCGATAGCATACGACAGGGTATTAAGGACGTGGGCTAAGTGGATCGATGAGAATATCGATGAGCAAAGAACCAAAGTGTTCTTTAGTAGCATGTCTCCTCTCCATATCAAGTAAATAACTTGTACCAAGGCTACCACTTGTTTCTTTTTTTTTCATTGAAAAAAAAAATCAAATCTCACTTCCGTTAATTACTGTTGCTAGGAGCATGGATTGGAACGATCCCAATGGAATAAAGTGTGCGCTGGAGACAATGCCGGTGTTGACGAATATGACTAACTTAGACGTCGGGACCGACCGGCGACTCTTGGTGGTGGCCACGAACGTGACCTCCTCGATGAGGGTGCCCGTATTCTTGCTCAACATAACGACCTTATCGGAGTACCGGAAAGACGCTCACACGTCGGTCTATACGATCCGGCAAGGCAAGATGCTGACGGCGGATCAGAAAGCGGATCCCGACACTTACGCCGACTGCATCCACTGGTGCCTACCGGGCCTGCCCGACACTTGGAACGAGTTCTTGTACACTAAACTCATCTCTCGTTCGTAGAAAGCAACCAACAATGATTTTCGTTCTTTCATTTGGTGGGGGATTCCTTTCCTAATCTGGGTTTGCTTCTTTTTTTTTTTTTTGTTATTTCATATGGTTCTCTCAGTTGGGCCGGCAAGCTGAGGATGGCAGCAAGCCAACTGGAGGCTGGTGCATGGTCGTTTCACCGACCATGCTTTGCAAGCTTACCCTTTGATTCGAAATTTATATAATTCAATTTATTATTGTACGAGCTCTTTCAAAAACAAATTGTAATTGTATGAAGTCAAACCATGCAAAAGAGTTGTTTTTCGGGTGCTTTGCCTCCTCCGTTCTTTTTTTATTTGGAATCACATGATTACCCCGATCCTACTTTAGTCGGAAGTCAAACCATGCAAAAGAGAGATATATATATAGAGAGAGATGGTGGATCTTCGCTTCCTACATAATGACTAAAATTTGTGTAGATGGAATCAAAGAAATCGCTTGTGTGTTTTTTTTTAATTATGAGATGGTCCACAAAAGTGCCTTGTGATCGAGAGCAAGAGTAGAGTAGATCCAGTGGTTTGGCGTACAAATGTATGTATACAACACATCAGTTGTTGCCACGCGTTCTGCCCCTGAAACCAACTGCCAGCAGTGCTAACGGCGTTAGTTGGTGTGACATTACATTTAATTCTTTCAACATTCCCCTCACCTAGGGGTGGCAAAATCTGACACCACCCGCCAACCCGCTTCTTAGGCAGGATCGGGTTTGGCTTAAACGGGTTCGTGTCGTAAATGGGTCGACCCGCCTAACCCGTTTATTTAACAGGTCAGGGTCGTCTTAGGGGTATGCCAACCCGCCAACCCGGCTGACCCGTTTAATAAACGGGTTAGGCGGGCGGGTCAACCCGTCTACCTAAACCCAACCCACTCGCCCGTCAACCCGTCTGCTAACACGAACCCGACCCGCCAATCCGCCAACCCGTTTACCCGACCCGACCCATTTATTAAATGGGTTAACTGTGTCGGGTTCGGGTTCGTGTTTGCCACAACCCACCTGTTTATTAAATGGGTTAACCATGTCGGGTTACCCATTTAATAAATGGGTCGGGTTCGTGTTGAGGTATGCTGACCGCCGACACAACCCGCCAACCCAACCCGCCAACCCGACCCGGTTGCTACCCTCACCTACCCTCCCTTTCCGGATTCCGTCTACATTGGCAAAATAACCCTGTTACTTGAGAGGGTTGTGTATGTTCGCCCCCGATGATTCACTGAATCCCACGCCTGTGTTCGGGGCTTTGAATGAGCACCACGTATACAAGCACATGGGGCTCATATTCCTGTGTATGTTGACATAACTTTGCATCGGACTCTGGTGTTGTTGCAAAGACTTAAGTACCCTTTATTGCTATTCTTCTCATAAAGTGATGGTTTGAGAAAATGACAAAAATGCCCTTCATTCAAAAAAGAAAAAAACAAATAGTTCAAAAAAAGGACAAACATGTCCTCCATCCAGAAAGTCGAGGATGATGTTGACTCTTCAAAGTCTTCTTCTTTTTCTGTTCAAAAAAAGGACAAACATGTCTTCTTCTTCTTTCTCCGTAAAACACTGTAAAACCCTTTCTCTCTCTAGAGAAGAAATCAAGGGAAACAAAGAGTTCTTCCTGGAGAAGGCCATGAACATCAACCCTCTCACTCTCTCTCCTTTCTCTCTCTACTTCTGTGCACATCCAACAGACGATCCTACATTGCTCCATCGTCATCTTCTTCTTCTTCCTTCTTCATAAAACACTGTAAAACCCTCTCTCTCTGTAGAGAAGAAATCAAGGGAGGTAAAGGGTTCCTCCTGGAGAAGGCCATGAACACCAACCCTCTCACTCTCTCTCCCTTCTCTCTCTACTTATGTGCCTGATTTAGAGTTTTTGCCCTTACAGGAGGGGGGTTCGGGGGCTCCCCCCGGTGCGGATCCCGCTGCGCGGTCAGCGGGCGGGGGTTCAGGGGGGGCCGCCCCTGGCGGGGGGGCTCGGGGGGCAGCGCCCTCCGGACCAAATTTTTTTTGGGCCTTCCAACAATGATTTGTAGTATTATCGAGCTTTCCTATAGCAATTTATAGTATTTGTAGTGTCTTCCGTAAATCGCGAAACGCTATAGCGATTTGTAGTGTCTTCCGCAAATCGCTATAGCGATTTGTAGTGTCTTCCGCAAATCGCTATAGTGATTTGTAGTGTCTTCCGTAAATCGCGAAATGCTATAGCGATTTGTAGTGTCTTCCGTAAATCGCTATAGCGATTACACTACAAATCGCTATAGCGATTTACGGAAGACACTACAAATCGCTATAGCATTTCGCGATTTACGGAAGACACTACAAATACTACAAATTGCTGTAGGAAAGCTCGATAATACTACAAATCATTGTTGGAAGGCCAAAAAAAAATTTGGTCCGGAGGGCGCTGCCCCCCGAGCCCCCCGCCAGGGGCGGCCCCCCCTGGACCCCCGCGCCGGGGGGGAGCCCCCGGACCCCCTTCCTGTAAGGGCAAAAACTCTAAATCAGGCACATAAGTAGAGAGAGAAGGGAGAGAGAGTGAGAGGGTTGGTGTTCATGGCCTTCTCCAGGAGGAACCCTTTACCTCCCTTGATTTCTTCTCTACAGAGAGAGGGTTTTACAGTGTTTTACGAAGAAGGAAGAAGAAGAAGATGACGATGGAGCAATGTAGGATCGTCTGTTGGATGTGCACAGAAGTAGAGAGAGAAAGGAGAGAGAGTGAGAGGGTTGATGTTCATGGCCTTCTCCAGGAAGAACTCTTTGTTTCCCTTGATTTCTTCTCTAGAGAGAGAAAGGGTTTTACAGTGTTTTACGGAGAAAGAAGAAGAAGACATGTTTGTCCTTTTTTTGAACAGAAAAAGAAGAAGACTTTGAAGAGTCAACATCATCCTCGACTTTCTGGATGGAGGACATGTTTGTTCTTTTTTTGAACTATTTGTTTTTTCTTTTTTGAATGAGGGGCATTTTTGTCATTTTCTCAAACCATCACTTTATGAGAATAATAGCAATAAAGGGTACTTAAGTCTTTGCAACAACACCAGAGTCCGATGCAAAGTTATGTCAACATACACAGGAATACGAGCCCCATGTGCTTGTATACGTGGTGCTCATTCAAAGCCCCGAACACAGGCGTGGGATTCAGTGAATCATCGGCGGGGGGGGGGGGACATATAACCTGCTTCGCTGTTACTTTGGGGTTCTATGTGTTCACAAGCACTAGCTTTACTTTCTCAGTGACAGCTGCAGTGGACGCCATTATTGTGTCTATGCGAGACACCACCTTCGACCTACCTCCTATTTGTCCTCTTCTTGCCATTACCGTCTTCCTGCAGGACGCTGCGTTGGATTTGCTGCGACTGCTGAATCCGGTGAGAACGTGCTGTAATAGGCCCCAACACCAACCAGGTCTATCATAAAGATGAACTTAAATGAATAGCCGATTTCAATATTGCCTGTGTTTAGAGTGTACTTAGTCATTTTGGTTGTACAACATTCACCTATTATTTCGAGTGCCACTAGTCACCTATCATTCTGAGAGAAGCTAGTCATGCAAAGCTGATTTGGTTTACCACCATTTCGGACTGTTGCTTGTTATTTCACTCTTCGCTGCACACAGTGTTGGCGTTTGGACTGTCGCGATGGTACTTCCCATACCGGTGACGATGGATTATATTGATGATCGTGTAATCGCGTCGGTGTTTTTGTGTGTCTCCTTTCTTTAAGCTGAATGTAAATCAAGAGTTGATTTCACCATCGGTTGCACAATATTTAGCCTTTATCGTCTTGGTCATCGTTGTACATGGTTTACTGTTGTTAGGATTGTCTCTATAATACTACTCACTATACAGATGACGATGGCAAATACTGTTGATCATGTTCTTGCTTTCATCTTGTTGCGTGTCTCTCTTCGGTCAGCTGAACTTAAACCAAGAACTGATATCGCCATCGGTTGCAAATCATTTACCTTTGTTGGTCTAGTGCCGCCTAATGCCTTTGGTTGTAAACATATGACACATGTTACTATTAATTGAGAGTGTAGCTAACCGTTATGGAACTACAACAAGATTATACTTTTGACACTTTTCTGTCACTAAAGGGCCCGAAATCTGTAACTAAAGACCCGAAGAGCTGTCTAAATGTTTTAGTGACAGGTCAAACCATCACTAAATAAAATCTCTAGACGGTTACTTCCATCACAAGAGGGTATCTATAGTGATGGCCTTGTAACAACACTTTACCAATAGTGACGGTTTCAACAGTCACTTTTAGTCTTCTTTTTTGCAAAAAAATTATAAATATTAGATTTTATTTAATAAGCTTTTAAGAGTAAATATAATACATATTTTTTTATTTCCAGCTTGAATGTGCACAAGCAGCAGCTCATCAAGTCTCACACTCTTCAAACTCCCCAATGTATATGACAATAATGTACATTCAGACACCATACACATACTGCCTGCAACAATTACCACGCTGCCTCTAGTCCTATACTCACACTTGCAACTTCCCTAAATGCTTCTTCTGCTTATAATGACCTATCCAAGTCACCAAGTTGAATCAGCAACCAGTCAATGCTTCCCCAGTTGATTCCCAAGTCAATGGGTTTTAAAACACTGAGGTAAGGCTTGCCATGCTTTGAAGAAATCCTCAATAAGTACCCTTTGTTGCTGTTTGAGAGGCAGTTTCATGTTTCTGCATTCATAATTATCACCTCTTTGGGGAGGACCTCCAAGTGTACCATCACTACAACTGGAAGAATCAAAACAGAAAAATAAACTTCAAAAAGGCATTATCAAGGATCAGCTCCCCTTCTAAAAGAGAAATTAAAGGTGATTTAAATGCTACAATAACATCACATAAAGTGACGACCTAATTTCTCCTCGTTTACAAAGCTTTCATACATTTCCTGTATAAGACGTTTGATATTGACTATGAACATATGGAAACAACCAAGAAAAAGCACTAAAAACCAGTGGCATCAGCCACATGGAAGCCAGAGACTGATCAGAATCACAACATCAAAACACCCTATGAGAAATACGCATATATTCATCCATAAAGAACATATTGACACTATATATATATATATATATATATATATATATATATATATATAGAGAGAGAGAGAGAGAGAGAGAGAGAGAGACCTTAATTTCAGAAGGCTTCTGATCATGCATAATTTATGCATATTAGACACGTTTTTATGCATGATTCATTGCGAAAATGGATTAAATATCCATATTTATCAGTGTTTTCCAGGGTACTGGTTAATTTTCAAAAAGAAAAAA
Source organism: Nuphar pumila (assembly GCF_984573655.1). Classification (NCBI taxonomy): domain Eukaryota; kingdom Viridiplantae; phylum Streptophyta; class Magnoliopsida; order Nymphaeales; family Nymphaeaceae; genus Nuphar; species Nuphar pumila. The sequence goes on from NC_143252.1 coordinate 16,057,246, forward strand.
AATCGCACAAAATGGAGTTTACCTGCAGGATTTTTAAGAATTTGATTTCTTTTAGGAGTCCTCTTTTGAAAATACATTTTTGAAAAGGTAGTTTTTAGAATTTTTGAAAATCTAAACAGAGTTTTAAAAAATAATGTTTTAACCTAGATTTGTTATTATAAATACTAATATTCAAAAGGGGGCCAATGTCTTTCCTTGGAAAAAATGCCCGCCCTTCTCTCTTCTCTTTCCCTCTCTCCTCTCTCTACCACCGGTTTTTCCCCGTCTCTTCTCTTCTCCCTGCTCGATTCCATCTTTCTTCTAATCCCGTCTATCGCCGACGTATCTTACCTCATCTTCGGACCGTGCGTTTCAACCGCGAGAATGACCACTTCTCATTCTCAACCCCTCCATCAGAAACAATTGCAAGGCTCATTTATTCTCCCCCATCTCTTTATTTGATTCACATCTAGGTTATATCTATTTCAAATTTGTTAAATGCATAAAAGATTTTTAGTTTAATATAGCATCTAGCATAAATTGTTTTCTACTTGATCGTTTCATTTAGTGTAGAATAAAATTTAACTTTCTACAATAGCTAGTTAGTAGATCGTTATTTGTTGGTTGTTTCTTGTTTTTGTGATTTTATGTTTTGTTTAGATCATGCATAGCGTGAAAATGTTAACAACTACCAAACGATCCACATGATTTTCTAATTATGCAGATCCGTTTGGACGTGCGTACGTAGCAGCGCGTGTGAACCTGTGTGTTCACAAGATACTGATTGAGTTGCAACAAGAAAAGATGACTTGCATGATTCTCTGCACACAGTCCGTTTCTTCTTTTTGAATATTGATGTGAATGTCAAACTGTATATCGTACGTGACTCATGCATCACAAGCTACAACCTGCAATCAATCTTAACCGTTATGATCAGATTGATAACACAAATTGTAGTGGTTTTGAGATCATTCAGATTAGTACAAACTTCTAATTAGGCATCATTACAGATCCACGCTGAGTTGCAGTTTTTCCAGTTTCAATGTTCTATTGACTGATCATTGATCTGCAGATTTCTGATCAGATCGACAGCCTACGGTCTGCTAGAACAATACATATTCACTGTGGAAATAAAGCTTTGAACGTTCAACATATTGAGTATTTCACGCATATTATGCACCAACTGGTTGACTTTTAGGCATGCATAGCTTAAACATTTTCTGCGTTATTTAGTCAATATACTTTATTTTTTTAGTTTCATAATCAGTTAGATATTAGGAAAGTTAAATATTTATTAGTTTTGCATTGTTGCTTGTGTTTGCATGTAGGTTTTGTTTTCTTTTAGTTTAAGATTAGCATTTACTTGAGGACTAGCAAACAATAAGCATGGGAGAATTTGATAACTCATTTCATTAGTATCATTAAATTCATGCATAGAGGTGTCTTTTACTGTGTTAAAGCTCATGTTTATGATGTTTCAGGTATCATGGAGTCACAATTCAATTTTTATTCAATTTAGAGTTACAACGACCAAGTTATAGTCGTTTTATAATTTTGGAGCTAATTTCGTGGCGAATCAGTTTCTGATCCGGTCTGAATAGTATATGGTGGATCTTGGATTGGATCCACACATGATCAGCATCCAATGCACTAAGATCCATTTACAAAACCCCCCTCCTATCTGGTGCCACCCCTTTTTTGTAAAATATAATAGGCTTATGTTGTATTTTGAAATAGATTTTATTTTTCAGACTAATTTTGTAATTTTTGCAAAACCTAAAAATTAGTTTAAAAACCCTCTTTGAGAAGGATGTGAATTCAATTATGGCCCTCATTTCATAGCAGCCTCCCTTTTTTTAGATCTCCTTGTTAAAATTGTATTCAAATACCCTTAAGGGTATTTATGTTATTTCTTATTTCTGTAATTTATGTTTTCTTTTTAGGTTTTTAGACTTTTAATAAAAGGCATTTCCAAGAGTCATGTTATGACTATTGAGTGACAGTCTTGAGTGAGGCTCTATAAATAGAGCCTCACTCCCTTGCTAATAGATATGCTCTTAGAAGCATTAGTGGGCTTCTATATTAGTGATTTCTCTTATAGGCTTTCATGCCTCTTTTGCTATTTGGTATTTTATCTCTTTTGAGATTGTAATTGGCTCATTAGTGATCGACCTTTAGTGAGTTTATTGAAGCCCTTTGTTGCCATTGAGTTTGTTTCACTATTGTTTCATTTCACCTTGTCATGGTATCAGAGCTTGGTTCTTGAAAAAAGAAGAATCTCGTAAAGAAAAAGTTCTTCGATCTTTGGTCATTCCCTATCTCCTCTATTCAAAACTCAAAGTATTCATTATAGGAGAAAGCGAATATGCTACCATCATCACCTACAAACTCAATGAAAACAACTACTTGATGTGGGTGATGACTATAGATAATCACATCAAAGGTAAAAATTATGGAGTTTTGTTAGAGGTTCTACTAGTGAACCACAACTAAAATTGACCCAAAGAGAAGGAGATCAAGTCAAAGCCTTGTCCGAAGAAGAAGAAAAAAACCTTGAAAGAATACCAAAATAAATTGAAAGATTGGGAGGCAAGTAATGCACAAATACTCTCATGGTTTATAAATACCATGGAGTTTAAGATCGCCACCAATATCATCAAATTCAAGAAGACATGTGACACATGGATCTTTCTAAGAAGTACCTTTATCCAAAAGGATATGACTAGACTTTATTATCTCCAAGATAAGGTACGTAATTCAAAACCAGGAGATAAAAGTGTAAGAGATTTTTACAGTATTTTATCTCCTATTCGGGATGAATTAGCCATGTTGAAACCAAAATGGGAAGGTTCGACTATTGATTTGAGAAGGTCCCAAATCGAAATAGAAAATCTTTTGTCATTTCTTTATGGCCTTCGATCAAAATTTGAGCAAGTAATATCTAACTTCCTTCATAGGACGACTACTCCTTCTATAAGTGAGGCCCTTGCTCAAATTTGTCAAGAAGAGACAAGACTTGGAATGCACAAGTCTAATGCTGAGGTCCTTGCCATGACAAGACCCAAAATTTTTATGAAAACATATAAACTATCTCACTTTGAGAAGAAGTTTAATGGGGAAGGACACAATGGAGGAGGATACAAATGTAAAATTATTTGTCATCATTGTAAGAAACCCAGACCTATAAGACCAGAATGTCCCAAATTTAAAAAGGTAGCCACCTTAAGTGAAAAACCTCAAGAATCAAGAAAAAGAAGCAACTTCAATGAATTAAATCTTGCTTAAATAACAGAGGTTGTCTTACAACTTCTCAAGGCCACACCTTCTACATCCGGGGTTTCCATCTCTTCCTCGTCTCCTCTAGGTAAGACCCCTTGGATTCTAGACTCATGTGTTTCTTTCCACATGACTCACAATGAGTCTCTATTGTCCAATTGTACTAAATCATATTTTTTATGTGTATCTACTGTCGATGGTACCTCTTTAAAAGTCAAAAGCTTAGGAAACTTTGATGATATTTCAAAAAAAATCTTTGTTCCAAAAGTGCGAGTCATTCCCAAACTGGATTTAAATCTTTTTTCGGTCTCTCAAATTGCTGACTATGGTTGTAAAGTATCCTTCTCATCTAAGGCTTGTTGGGTGCAGGATCTCCAGTCAGGGAAGCTGATTGGGCAAGGCCATAGACGAGGAGACCTTTACTATATAAATTTTCTGTGTTTACCAAAACACTCATTTTATAATCATGTCAAATACATTAATATAGATCTTTGGCATAAAAGATTAAGACATCCAAGTATATCCAAATTATCTCTTTTTCTATTTTTGAAAATTTGTTGTAAAGATAAAAATTTTGTATGTGAAGATTGTATACTTGGAAAAATGCAAATGATACCTTTTGGATCTAGAACCTCTGTGACACATGAAAATTTTGAATTAATGCATTCGAATGTGTGAGGTCCCGTTCCTGTAATGTCAAAAGGTGGCTATTCATACTATATTACATTTATAAATGATTTTGGTAGACATACTTAGATTTACTTTCTAAAACTCAAATATAAAGATTTTCATGTTTTAAAAACTTTCATAATCTAGTTAAAAATTAATTTAAAATAAACATTAAAGTCTTCCACTTCGACTCTGGGGGAGAGTTTCTTTCAAATGAATTTCAACTATATCTAAAAAATCATAGAATTGTGCATCAAAAATCATGCCCTAGGACACCTCAACAAAATGAGATTTCTGAAAGAAAACATCGTCATATCATTGGAACTACTAGAACTCTACTTATTTTTAAAAAAAATCCAAAGCAATTTTGGGTTGAAGCTGCCCTAACCGCAGTCTATCTGATAAATAGAATGCCTTCTTAAACTTTGGAAAACAAGTTGCTTATTGAAAAACTCTTTAAAATTTCTCCTGATTTAAAAAGGCTAAGGGTATTTGGCTGTAAATGCTTCATGCTTCTTAAAAAATATAGCAAACTCTCTCCTAAAGCCATAAAATGTGTCTTTCTTGGTTATGTTGATAATAAAGAATGATATCGATATTATGATCAAATAAATGATAAACTCTACATTTTGAGAAATCTTACCTTTCTAGAAAATAACAATGGATTTGATTTTGAAGTTCCTAAAAAAGAATCTGAGTATGCTTTCTTATTTGATTTGTTATCTAATAAAGGTATTAGTAATGATATTGAAACTTTTGAGTCTATTAATGACTCAAGTAGTGAACCATCTCAAGATCTTCTTTAATACTCTAGACGAAATATTGGGGAGCATCCATGTACCCTTGATAGATATAATCAACTAACAAATATTGAAGAAAATAGTGTTAGAAGGTAATAACAAACATATAGGCCTCCAAGTAGGTTTGTCTCATACGAATCCTTCTTACCAAACTATAGGGCATATCTTCTAACCATTCATTCCTATCATGAACCATCCCACTATAACGAAGCCAAAAATATAAACAAATGGGTTAAAGCCATGAACTTTGAATTAGATGCATTACACAAGGCTCATACTTGGGCAATTCAACCTCTTCTTATCGAAAAGAAGACAATGGGGTGTAGATGGGTGTTTAAAATTAAAACAAAAAGTGAGGGGACTCTTAAGAGATATAAAGCAAGACTTGTTGCAAAAGGATATTCTCAAGAATATGGTATAGATTATGAAAAGACCTTTGCCCCAGTAGCTCGTATGACTACAGTTAGAACTCTAGTTGTTGTAGCATCCATTCGAAAATGGCCGATATATTAGTTAGATGTTAAAAATGCATTCTTGAATGAAAACTTAAATGAAGAAGTATACATGGATCCTCCCATCGGTCTTTCTATTGAAAAATACATGGTTCTTCATCTTCAAAAAGCTCTACAGGTACCCAAAGCATGGTATGATCTGTTAAGTGGTACGATATTAAAACTTGCATTTAAATCTTGTTACACTGACACTACTCTTTTTGTGAGATCTACAGGTATCTCATTGATCATTTTTTTTTTGTATGTTGATGATATGATCATCACAAAGAATTATCAAAAGGAAATTCAAGATATTAAAATTTTGCTTAAAAAATCTTGATATGACTGATCTTGGTTTTTTGAGATACTTTTTAGGAATTGAAGTAGCCTACTCACCAGGATGATACATTTTATCTCAAATTAAGTTTGCAGCTGATATTGTTGAGCATTCAGGAATCACTGACACAAAATATGCTAATACTCCTAAAGTAATAAATGCGAGTTGAAGATGGAGTATTATTAGATGATCCAACCCCTTATCGATAACTTATTCGATCATTGATGTACATATCCATTACAAGGCCAGATATTGCTCATGCAGTATATTCTGCAAGTCAATTTCAACATGCGCCCACATGAGTGCAGTATTAAGAATAATTCGATATATCAAGAAAACCATATCTAAAGGATTATTCGTATCATCTTCCTTATCCTTAAGTCTTATTGCTTATACTGATTCTGATTTGGGAGATCCCAATAAATGTCACTCCACTATTGGCTTTTGTGTGTTTTTAGGTGATTCTCTTATTTCTTGATGATGCAAAAAACAACAGAAAGTGTCTTTATCCTCTATGAAAGCTGAGTACAGTGCAATGGCTACCACAACCAGTGAAGTTGTGTAGATGAGAGCACTACTTTCTGATATGAGTGTTGATGTCTCATAATCTTCAAAGCTATGCTGTGATAATAAAAGTGCAATTTATATAGCCAACAATCACGCATTTCACAAGCGAACAAAACACATTGAGATGGATTGTCACTATATTCGTGAAGAATATTTGAAGGGGACTATTACATTGCCATATGTCTAGTCTGAATTTCAGATTGCAGACTTCTTCACCAAAGCTCTTCCACTGCCCCAATTTTTGTATCTTCTTAGCAAACTTTCAATGATTTCCCCATAAGTTTGAGAAGGATTGTTAAAATTGTATTCAAATACCCTCAAGATTATTTTTGTAATTTCTTATTTCTATAATTTTTGTTTTCTTTTTAGTTTTTTAGACTTTTAATAAAAAGCATTTTCAACAGTCATATTATGACTGTTGGGTGGCAGTCCAACTAGACAACAAGCTGGATTGCCTTCATTAGCTTGAGTGAGGCTTTATAAATAGAGCCTCACTCTTTTGCTAATAGATATGCTCTTAGAAGCATTAGTGGGCTTCTATATTAGTTATTTCTCTTATAGGCTTTCATGCCTCTTTTGCTATTTGGTACTTTATCTCTTTTGATATTGTAATTGATCCATTAGTGACCAACCTTTAGTGAGTTTATTGAAGCCCTTTGTTGCCATTGTGTTTGTTTCACTATTGTTTCATTTCACCTTGTTCCATTACGCTCCTCTTTCTCTTTGACACACAACTTCTCTTCTACCAATTTCTTCTTCTTCTTCTTCACTATTTCTCTTCGTCTTCATTTTCTTTTCTTTCATTTTCTGTTCGTATATGCAGGATCAATGTGGGATCCACTCTGGGAGCATTGTTGCATGCTGCACGAGGCATGGATTCACTCTTTTCTCAATCTAGGCCATCGAGGAACGCCGGATCTGCGATTCAGTATTTATTTATTCTCTCTCTTTCTATTGTAGATTACATTTTTGTTTTTTTTAATTAGCATTATTTTTTATGGTTTATATTAGATTAATTTGCATTAGATTTGCATTTCCAGTATTTATTCTTCTAAAAATAAAAATATCAAAAAAAAGATAGACTGACGGTTTGGATTGACCGATGTTCAATCCAAATCATTGATTGGCTTCACATCTGCATTTTCTCTTAAGCAATTTTTTTTTAGTTATTTATTTTGCTGATTAATTAGGATCTTAGCAATTGTAAGATCTATGTTTCTGCTATTTATTTGTTTTTATTTTTTATTGAAAATAGAAAAAATATAGACAGATTGATGGCTCAAGTTGGCCATCATCCAAACCGAGCATAGATCTAGATCTAGATTAGCATTTTTCGTATTTTTAGTTTTCTGAATTAATTTATTTCTTAGTTATTTTGTTTGATTAATTAGGATTTGAATTAATTTAGTGTTTGGTTCAGTCCATTAGTTATAATTAATTTTTTTTTTAGAATTTGTTAAATAGAATAGTGATTTAGTTTAGAAAAATAGTTAGTTTAATTTTCTGAGTTTTCATATATTTTCTTGATTTTGTTTTGTGTGTATTTGGAGTTTTCAGATACATTTTGTGAATCCGTAAATTGGGTCAGATTTCTGGACGAGTCTATTTGCATTTTACAATTTTTTGTCAGGTTCTGACCTCGAATGATTGACTGTCTCATCATTTTATGCGAGTACATCAAAAAATGCTTGTTTTTCTGCTTTTTCTGCAAGTTTATTGTTAGAATAGTTGTTTCGTGAGTTTCGTGTGGAATTTTTCAATTCTGTAAATTGTCTCGGATTTCTGAGTGTGTCATAAATCAATCTAGAAATTTTCATAAGTATTCAACATAGTTTATTTATCTGTTTGTCAGATTTACAAGAATCTGTCCAAATAGGATGATTCCTCGAAATCACGTAGGATGAAATAGGTGTTTTTATAGTTTTTAATTTTTGTTTCATAAAGTTTACTTCGTGTGTTGTGTCCTAGAACAGAGGGCACTCTGTTCTAGTACAGAAACCCACAAAATCTTGATCGTTTTTGTGTTTAAACTTTTATTCTTTTCTTTTAATTTAATATTTTTATTTTGGCATTTTAAGAATTAACCGAGTCGTGTAGTAGTTCATGTTTTGTTTGCTTGTTTTTTCTTATTTTTATTTTTCCAGGTGGCTGCCATGAGCTGGAGGTGTGGTGTTTAAGTGGACGTACGAGGATCAATTCAGATCTTAGTGCTCGAGCAGATGTGGCTTCTCTATTTTTATTTTCTTTATTTTTAGTTAAATAGGGCTTTAGACCACATTCATTGGGTTGTAATTAATTTTCTTTCTGTTCACAACTTTGTAATAGGGTTATACACGTTTGTTTGCTACATTTTCATTTATTTTTTTCTTATTTCAAAGGCAATAAAAGTCTGCTCTGTTTGAAATACAAAATTTTTCATCCCATTCTCTGAGTTCGACCTGGATCTCACCGTAGTGTGAACCGGTTTTATTATTTGGTGTCTGGTTTGCATAAATCGATTTTTATCAAAAATATCTTTCAAAATATCTTTTATAAAAATCACACCAGCTTTTTTTTCAAAGCAAGTGACTGCATCACAATCAGATAGTCCAACCCCTTGAAGAAGATTAATTGGCGGCACCATCAAATGTAAGATACTCTGATACAAGAGAATCTATATTTGACAAAGCAGAAGTATTGCCATTAGCAGTAAAAAAGAACAAGTAAACCAATAATTAAATCTTCTTGATTTTGACATTATTAATCAATAATTAGACATAATAAGTCAATAACAACTTTTTGGTGAAAAAGAAAACAATCCCACATAATTTTTTTAACAGTTTATTGACTCATTTCAAATTTGAGCCCTGATCCAATGGACCAGTACAGATTTGGTAAATCATTCACTAAATCATATTCTTTTAACAGAACCACAATCTACAAAATCCCCTTATTTATAATTTTGTTTAATAACTTTCATATAATGTCATCAGAAGAACAAGTAGGATAAAATCTTCATCATCAAATGCTGGAAGTAGTGATTTATTTGCTACAGATTCTGGACACGCATTAGAAGCCTCATTCTTGCAATCAACAAATAATGCCTTTTCATCTTCAACAATCAACCTTTAAAGTTTGCAACTCTTGAACTACTTCAGCAGTTTGCCGCAGAACTGGTAAAGTAGTAACCTGAGAATCGCTCCAGGTAGGCACAACATGACCAGACAACTGTCCACTGTTTGTTCTCTGTATGTTACTTAAGTCTGCACCAGAATCTCTTGTATAAGCTACAGATGCACCAAAAAAGAATTTGCTATTTCTGATAAACAGATACTTGTCCCACTACAACACAAACCTTGACCAACAGAAATGGTGATGCTTTGTGCTCTATGCACAAACTACAGAAGCCTTAACTTCTCAATTCTCTCTAATAGCAAATCTGCAAGTTCTCTGACCGATTTCATTAATGTCAGTATCAATGAAAACATGAATATCACCAATATGGGAAATCAATACATTGAACATCGCTTACCTGCAAATCAGAGGTAGGTACCTATAGAGATTTCACACAATTCCATAGTGGTTGTAAATCTGCTAGAACTTTATTCTTGCAGCAACAAAGGTGCAAAAGAATTGTGACAATCCCTAAAACAAGATTAATAATGAAAAACAAGCATCACCTTTGAACAATGCCAGGATTGTGCTACTTTGTCTGTAACCACACGACAAGATCCTTTCTTTTGGTCTTGTCGGCCCCTTGTTCCAACAGTGTCTTTCACCAAAAAAGTTAATTAGGTAACAATCCATATGAAGGCAATGGCGGCACAAATTCTTACCTACCAATATGGTTAAAAGTTTTCACTCTCTTGGGAAGAATTAATATACAATGAATGTTGTAAAAACAAATTTCACCCTGACCTTCCAAGAGAAAAATGAATGAATGCACAACAACTTACTTTCAGTCTTTCTTCTTCCAATAGTGTCTTCACCAAAAAAAAGAAAAACAGAAAAACTTTGAAATGCAATCCATGTCCCAAAATGTTTCAGTCTTTCTTCTTCCAACAATGTCCACCAAAAAAGCTAGTTGGGCAACCATCCATATGGAGGCAATGACGGCACGGATTCTTACCTACCAATATGGTTAAAAGTTTCCACTCTCTTGGGAAGAATTAATATACAATGAATGTTGTAAAAACAAATTTCACCTGCCCTTCCAAGAGAAAAATAAATGTATGCACAAAATCTTACCTTCAACTATGGTCAATGCACATGGCTTAAGGGAAGTGACTTTCGCACATTCTTTCAATTTACCCACTCTAACCTGTAAGAATCAATCCATTAATCACCATATTGACCTCAAAGCCTTAATCCAATAGAACCAACATCAGAAAAATTCAACAACAAAACCTTGTTCAATATCATTAGCAGCACAATGCAATGCTACCAATTTCACCTCATGAGATAAGAGAATAGTTGGTGAGGTGGCATGTATCCACATGAATTGCTAGAAGCCTTTTCACATCAATAATCTATCATTTGAGATCCCCTATTTCAGTTACCAATCAAACTCAGTACTAAATCAGAAAAAAAACTAATTAGCTTCATCTAGCAATAGATTAACAATGACTCAAAGAATGAATTATGGATAGAGTCCTTACTTTGAGTGTTATCTGTGTCATATGGGGTGCATACAGCGATGTCAAGGATGGTAGGCAGTACAGTGAAGAATAAGCAAAGGGTGTCAAATGAGACAGTTAGGTGGAAGCTTTAATCAAGAAGTCAGGAAGGTAAACTTAATTCTAGAGTATGGAATAAAAAACCAGCAAAGCACTGTAGCAATTAGTACTAGAGTTACCTCTCTTAAAGTTTAAATTGTATCCAGGATATGGATAGATCCCATCAGTTTCATTTCAAATAAGAAGTTTTGAGGGTAACAACAATATATCAACAAAGTGAGCCAAAGTAAACTCAAAAAGCTAATTTGCAAAAAAGAACCAAAAAAAGAACACAAATAATTGAAAATTTAACTAAAGGCAGAAGAAGCAAGAAATAGTGTTGTAAAATATCAACAATATGTTGAAAGGAAAGAAGAACAAGCACCCAGAAACTAACATCATATTCTTATCGTCGAACTCTTGGCAAACAACAAAATCCAGCTAGGAGGGCTATGTGATCGGAAGACCACTCTGGGTATGACAAAGTTGTCTTTTCGTAACCTCACTTCATCCAAAAGCTCCAATAATGACTTCACTGTCAATGAGTCCGTTGTAATCATGGAAGACATCAAATGTATGAACAAAAAATCAAAGAGTTTGTTTATCTCAACACAAGCTGTAACTAAAAGAAAAGGCAGGTATATGATGTTTGTTAATGGGCAAAGAGTCCCTGATATACAAATATTGATTAAAACACTAGCAATTTAAGAAAATTTATACCATACCTTGAATTTTAGAAATGTAAACTAGTTATATATGCTATAATGATTTTTCATGAGAGACACCAACAAGAGAAAGAATCGCTTCAGCTATATGCCTGGAGGCATCAGGTAGGGATAATCTCAAGGCCTTCTTAGACATCTCTGCCATAGGCTTGAGGATCTGTCTTGCAGATGCAGTATCAACATCCATATGGACACTTCTATAGATTTCTTCCAGCTCATCTTGCTTCTTCAAGATCAGCTCCTTCATCTTGCCAGCTTTCAGAACATCCAACCTCTCAACTTCAACCTCCACCTAATGATAAAAAATTAGAAACTACCACATTTTTGCATGGTTAAAAGAGAGTATAATCATTAAAAAGGAAACAACTATTTTTTTCATGGTTAAAATCCATAGAAATATAATATCATTACCTGCTGCTGGAGCTTTCCGTGGTTTTATTAATAGTAGCACGTATCGTAATCCAACAATCGGGATCAACTAGGGCAGAATCCTTTGAATCATTTGGAGATGTCATAATTAGTTTGCATTAGGATCAACCAGGGCGATCGTGTTCTGTCATCCGTCTCTTTACGTGCCTCACTTCGCTCAGCTGTAAATACATGACACGTGAACATTAGTGGTGCTAACCCTTAGGTGTTCGTTGAATGTATCATTGTTGTGAGTGTCCAGGGATTGCAATGGATCTTGGAAAACGGGCTCAGTCTCGCTTCGTTCTGTTTGGATCGGGGATGGAAGTAGGGATGAAAGTTAAAATCAAAACTCGTGGAGAGATGGAGGGGATGGATTTACGCTTTCTCTCGTCCTGTTCCCGATCCTTGTTAGTAAAATAACTAAAATGTTTTTAGGAATGGCAGTGGATCAAAGAGAAACAAAGCTCGACCCGCCTTGCCCCATTTGAACGGAAGATGGAGGACATAAAACAGGGATGAAGATTAAAATCAAAACCCATACTGAAATAAAAGCGGGGATGAAAGATAGAATTTTGAAACAGGAAAGGTGATGATGAAAGGCGAAATTTTGAGACGGGACAGAGTGGGCACAGAGGACGGGTGAAGGCCTTGTCCCCCACCTCCACCCTCACCCCCACCCTCACCCTGTAAGATCTAGGATCGAGGTGTGCGCAAGGAAATCTAAGGGAGAAGAGAAGAATACTTGATATTAACGACCTACTTAGGAGGGATCCTCGATATGGATATCAAGACTTCTTCGGTATGTTCTGCATAGACGGGGGCTGGATAATTTAACCTTCCTTGGGTAGCCGTTATCCATCCCTAACTGATCCATTGGATTCCTAAAGATGCTGAAAATCCAATGTGTAATTGGCCCACCATTATCCTGATGAAGCATATCTCAATGCCCACTACTCAAGTGGGTCATTGGATTTCATATGAGACTTATTTGGCCACATTTGATCTGTACCAAGATTCAATATCTCTCACTTGGTCATATGGGGTGAACACCTACATTTTATCATAATTAATACATTATGTATTACACTTATGACATTATGAGGTTTTACATACACTAGTTAGATTTCTTCTTCATGATATATCCCTATCACGAGGCATTCACAAACTGAATTATTTTTTCATCATGTCATGAATTTTATTATAACAATTTATTTCAAGTATTCACCATTCACTACATAGGATGGAGAAATTGATGGAGATGTAAATCATAGGATAAAGGTTGGGTGGATGAAATGGAAAAGTGCAACTAGAGTGTTGTGCGATCGTAGAATGCCATTGCGGTTGAAGGGAAAGTTTTATAGGACGACTATTAGGCCCGCTTTACTATATGGTACGGAATGTTGGGCTGCCAAGAGACATCATATTCAAAAAATGAGTGTAGCTGAGATGCGTATGCTGAGATGGATGTGTGGAAATACAATAAAAGATAAGATTCAGAACGAGGAGATACGTAAGAAGGTAGGTGTTGCACCCATTGAAAATAAGATGAGAGAGAATCGTTTACGGTGGTTTGGACATATTCGGCGAAGGCCTAATGATGCTCCAGTTAAAAGGATGGAGAAATGGGAAAATATATTGGTTAAAAGAGGTCGGGGTAGGCCTAAGAAGACATGGATGGAGGTGATAGGAAAGGATATGAATGCTTTGAACCTCACCGAGAACATGGCATTGGATAGAAATGATTGGAGGAGAAGGATTCATGTGGAAGACCCAAAATGATTTTCTTTTTTGGTTCATATCGCCGACCCCAATTGTTTTGGGATAAAGGCATAGTTGTTGTTGTTGTTGTTTTCACCATTCACTACATACTAAGTCATGCAGTCCATAGATAAAAAATAAATACATCATAATGTGGGTCTCACATAATCATGAGATTTTGTAGCTCTTTCATGATTATACCATAGGCACACACTCTAGTGAAGTAATATAGAATTTATTAATTCATAAATCTATAATTTGTCAAACATATCAAATACTCTCACTTTCCAAATTTTCAACATATCTTATACTCTCACTTTCCATGTGCATTATCACATGTTGATTACTACTTGATCATTTTAGATCAGTATATCCGGATCCAAAAAGTCATAAATATGACTGACCAACACCATTTAGAATTTTATGCATGAAAACAAAATATCCCTTCATGCATTTATACAAGCATATCATATGAAGTATTATTTATCATTATATCCTCACATGCATGTGTAAAATTCAACTTTCACTTTTCTAATGCATTACATTTAAGCAATATTTGCATTAATCCATAACATCATGAGGTTTTACATACACTAGCTGAATTTTTCATTCATGATATATTACCATTATGAGGATACTCACAGACTAGGTTGATTTTTTATCATGGAGTTAAGCATAAAACTGTATATCCAAATCTAATTTGTATATACACCAGATCCATATCCAATGAAAGTCATTTCATTATCATTTGGATATGCCAAATATGATAAGCCAATTATAAGGCTTTAATCAAATCATAAGTTTGAGCATTTAAATTCAAATCCATTACTGGATTCACACACACACACACACACACACACACACATATATGTCATTGTAAGATCTAGGATCAGGGTGTGCGCAGAAAAGTCTAGGGGAGAAGAGGAAAATGATTGATATTAACGACCTGCTTCAAGGAAGATCCTCGATATGAATATCGAGACCTCTTTGGTATGTTTTGCAGAAGCAGGAGCTGAAGAATTTAACCTCCCTTGAGTAGCCGTTATTCAACCCTAACTGGCCCATTGGATTCCTAAAGATGCTGAGAATCCAATGTGTAATGAGTTCACCATTACCTTGGTGGAGCATATCTCAATGCCCACTACTCAAGTAGACAATCTAAAAGAACAATACAAACTCTAGAGAACATTTTTTGAGCATATATAATAGACTATAAGGGCGATTAAGATACACATGCAATACTGGCCAAGTTTGCATACAATAATAACTACCATGCTAACATCAGAATAGCTCCATATGAAGCATTATATGTGAGACCCTGTCGATCATCTGTCTATTAGGATAAAGTTGATGAACAAATGATGGATTCACCAATGGTATTATAGTACTATACTCAACAAATCCAAATAATACAAGAAAGATTGTGGACCTCTCAGAGTCGATAAAAGAGCGATGTCGATCAACGGCATGGAGAACTCACTTTCTAGGTTGAAGATCAGATGGTTGTTAAGGTATCCCCAACCAAAAGTGTTTTTCATTTTGGGAAGAAAGAAAAACTGAGTCCCAGATTTTTTGGACCGTTTGAAATCCTAGATCAGATCGATGAGACAACCCACTGTATAGTGCGCACAAATTCACAATGTCTTTCACATATCCATGTTAAGATAATATATTCATGATCAATCACACGCCATTCAATATGAAGACGTGGACATTCATGTATACCTAACTATTGAAGAAAGACCGGTAGAGATCATGGATTGACGCGAACATGTATTGAGGATAAAACCCATTTCTCTAGTTAAAGTTTGATGACATCATCATGAGATCAAGGAATATACTTGGAAACCATAGTCTAATATGAAGGAAAAATACCTTGACCTTTTCAAATAGTCCTAGCCATTATAATTTCAAGGATGAAATTCTTTTAAGAGGGTAGGATGTAAAGGTCATGATTTTTCTCTAATAATACACAAGGAATTTTACATATATTCATCATTTTAACCTAAGGATACGAAACAAAATTTTTTCTATGAGCCAACTAGGCTTAGGATACGTACACGAACCTCCTCAATGATTTTTGTCAGAAAAAGTTTCTAAAGCCATACTGGGTACATTAAGCGAAATGAAAGGTTTTCAATGAACCAAACCGCTTAGTCTCGATGAGATGAAGCTTGTGACCAATTTTGTTTTTTTACAAAATTATATTGATGGGCCCCCTAAATATGTGAGCCCTAAAAAAAAATTGTGGGCCTCATATAAAATATTTCATAAATGCAACTAGTGGGTCCCATAGGGACACAAATGTTATTTTATTATTTTTTTTCTAAGTCTTGAATGGATAAGCCTTAAGTCACATCACTTTTACTATTCAAAATTGGATATGGATCAAATCCAATCTATACCCATACCCAAGACCTATATTTTTGCCTATAAACAGAGATGATGAACCCTATG
This sequence comes from Nuphar pumila, assembly GCF_984573655.1. Classification (NCBI taxonomy): domain Eukaryota; kingdom Viridiplantae; phylum Streptophyta; class Magnoliopsida; order Nymphaeales; family Nymphaeaceae; genus Nuphar; species Nuphar pumila. The sequence continues at coordinate 16,073,410 of NC_143252.1, forward strand.
GAAAAACACATTTGCTTTTGGGTTCCTCTTTCTCTTGTTTCTAGCCTAAATCAAGCCTACTTGACTTAGACGAAACCCACTTGAGGTGAGCTTGAACCTACCTAACCTAGACTGAGCTTACTTGGGTCAAACTTGACCTAGCTAGGTTAGCTTTCTCTTTCTCTCTCTTGCTTGGGTCAAGCCTACTTGACCTAGATCCAAGCCCACTTGAGGTGAGATTGACCTATCTATCCTACTTAGGTCAAACCCACTTGACCTAGATCGAGCTCACTTGAGGTGAGCTCAAGCTCACTTGACCTAAATCGAGCCTAGTTGGAGTGAGTTCAAACCTACTTGATCAAAAAAGCTTCTTCTCCTTCTTTGCTCTCTTCTCACTTAGGAATAGGCAAGAGGAGATTCACCCTCCCACTTCATGTTTCTCTTAGTTTAGAAATCATCGAAGGCTTGCCGCACCAACCACAACCTCCCATATCACTCAGAATTATCAAAAGGTAGGGAAAATACATATGATGATGGCGATTGCATATTTTCAATATATGTATTTATATTTATGTCAAAATAATATATTATTATACATACCAACAACCTTGTCTAGCCTTCTCATGTGAAGCAAACACGCTCTTAGGTGCAGAGTGGTGATACCACCTGCATCGACCTGCATGTTGCTATGCCCTCATGTGCAAACCCGAGCCCAGTCCTTAGCATACTCACCCCAGGATACTAAAAGCGCTTGTGCTAGTGTCCTCTGGTGTACCCTTGTGACTATGGTTCGGTACACGTACCTATATCTATATAGTTATTTCTTTTCTTTATTTATTTAGGTAGGTAGGCAGTTACGCCCTCAGGCAACATGCCTATGCAATTTATTTAGCCTAGCATGCTTTCACACATAGGCCACTAGCTTACTCAATTTATTTATCCTGGTGCACTGTTCACACCTAAGCCATCCAGTTATGTAATTTATTTAGCCTGGCACATTGTTCACGCCTAGGCCATGTGTTTATGAATGAGCTCTCTCACTTGCCTTAGGGGGATATTTGTAGAAGAAAAAGGTCTGACATAAGATGTATGGTGTTGCACACATGGGGGAGGATGGAGGGATAGGATGAAATCAAGCCTCCACCCCCAAACTCAATTTTTGGGTTTTGATTATTTTTTTACAAAATTCAAATATCTCTTTTTCTAATTTTACAAAAAAATAATGTTGTTTTATCTTTTAAAAGGATTTTATCTCCTTTGGGATAAAACTTGGGATTCCAACATGGAATCGCCTTGGGAGTGGCATGAGAGGAGAATCCTCTCATGCGGATCCCAAGGTGTCTCCCTTTCACATATGCACATGGCATAGGGGAGGGCCCCACATGGGAAAATCCTTCACCCCTCTTGGTTGGCTAGTTGGTTCAATCCCAACTAGACTAACCAACCAAGATTATATTATTTTATTATTATTATTATTTTATTACATATTCATGTATTTATTATTTTGCTTAAAATTTCTAACTTAATTTCAAATCTATAATGGATCCCCAATTGGATCTGAATCCAAACCCAAACTCCAATGAATTTTATTCATTCAGTACTTAGGGTTTATCTATAAAAAACAAAGTTTAATTAACTTAAATAGTTGTTTATCATCTAGCTACCAATTTATTCAATAACTTAATAATCATCTAAAATTGTCAGTTACTTAAACTCCTAAATTTACTTGTTAATTAGGCACTAATTAACAGTAGTACCTAAGTTAAACTCATAATTTAGGTTTTCAAACAAATCAAGCATTCTTATAAATTTAACAGTAGAAATGGAATATTCTGCATTGAACATCAAAAATCCTTGTTTAGAATTACTGAATTTTTTTGGGTCTGCAAGGGATAGATCACCAGAAGGTTAGGGAAATTCAAGAGTGTTAGCCGCCTGCCAAAGTCCCCAAGTTGCATTCTTTCTTGGGGCTTGCCATCTATTATCGGTGACTCATTAAGGGATATTCTTTGATCACCACCCACTTACTAATCTGCTGAAGAAGGACATACCATGGATGCAATATGAAGCTTGCCAAGAAGTTTTTAAGTTGAAGCGTGTATTGACGGAGGAACCATTGCTACAGTTGCTAGATCATCAGAAGCCCTTCGAAGTGCAGATCAATGTGTCTAACTTCATAATTGGAGGGATTGTGTAAATGACATCCTATTGCATTTAAGAGCCACAAGAATTCGAGGTCCCTCTGTATTCGTTAACTTTACTAATAAAAGTTTTTGCATTCTTGCATTCTTCTATTCAATCGACTCCCACTCTCTTTATGTGATTATGTGCATGCATGCTTGTGTAACTGCTCCCTCATGCTTGACGAGCGATGATTAACTGGATTTTCATTGTGCACTTGAAAGGCCATTCTGGTATTGGGGTACACCGAGGCATGTCACGGGAGCCTTCACTTTTATCCCGTGACAATAGTAACGAAAGGATCTATATGACCTAGAGCAGATCCGGACTGGATATGCGAGAAAAGAGCAGCGTACTAATTTCAACATTTAAAGCTAACTGATGCTTTGCTTTTTTAGAAGGTTTCGTCTAATGACACAATAAAGACTCGGCCTTATACTTCAGCACACTATCTCGGGCGATGCCTTATGGTCCACTATATATACCCATAAAACGTACTAATTCTTTCGTCTTTATTAATACAATTTCTTACATTGTCATAAAAAAAAAATGACAGAAGGGATGCAAAGCCCTGATTAAAGGTTTTTCCCTTTTACTACAAAAACCAAAATATTCCAAACAGAGTTTGACTTTTATTAGGTCTTTCTCAAACGTAGGCACTCAACTAGAATCTTTCTCGATCGGCCTTCATGTCATTCCATGCTTGTCAATCGTTGCATGCACTGCAATAATAAATCAATCTTTCGATTGCCATGTTCAATGCCACGGTCACAGAGGCGCAAACCTACACAAACAACATTTGTTTGCAGAAAAGTTCGAATCACTGATTGTTGCATGGGGCATTTGCATATAAATATGGATCAACTAATCAAGTTGCTTCACTGATTTTTTTTTCTCGTGAAAGGAGGTTGGTGTTGCTTCACTAAACGAGTGACACTGCCGTTGTAAAATTCGATAATCAGTAAACTAACAACTGAGTTCGAAGCTCTATGCAAGCACCTTGGAATTTATTTGAGATACTAGTGCATGTGAATGGTATGAACATATGCCATGACAAAGTTAACCATCAAAACATTCATAGGAAAAAGAGATGCACTGCCATAATTAATTGACTAACGGTTTCTGCACTCATGCTATGATTGTACGGTGCGGATCTTGATGGGAACAAGTACAGACAAAAAAGTTTCAAAACATCAGTGCTCCTCTTGTGTGCAATTCAAGTCAAGCACAGCTGCTGAGTGCTCGCTTTTTGTACGAAAGGCTGTCAGTGATCTGCTAGGATAATAGAAATTGCTTGTCGACAGCTGATTCAAAATATCTTCACATTCTGTAGGAATCTGAGCATCTGCACCCAAGATTGCATGGAGGAAAGCTTTTGCAATCTGAAGGTTCAGAGACAAGATACAGCGGATCTCAAGTCTTGGTCATTGATAATGTTGGTTTGTAGAATCTGCTTTATGGTATCACTGTATTCTATGCTTTTAGAACATTTTCAACTTGGATGCATGGCCAACCTCAGGTTTTTTGATTGATGGGGTCATTTTGTTGATTGACCAACTTATGGGCCAACAGTCTGTTACTTTTTAACAAATTGGAATTCTTTCTTATCTATGACCCGGAATTTTCTATCAATCGACTGATCTTGTCTGGGAAAAATTCTCGGTTACATCTCCTTTGCCTCTTTCTTAATGCAATCTTTTTTGAAGTTTTCTGTCAATTGGTGTTTGTCTTTTGAAAATGATAATAAGAGAATCGTGCCTATCTTTCTGGAATGAGCTCAAGCTAAAGACCATTGTGAAGATTTCTTCCATTGTTGGTAGGGGTGTCAATGGGTTGGGTTTAACCAGACCCGACCCAAACCAAACCCTATAGGGTTCTGGTATGGTGATAAATAATAAGAGACCCGATTAATACATGGACCAGAAATGGGGCATATCAAAACCGTGGAGAGATTTAAGATGGGGGTTTGGTTTGAGCAACGCCACTATATTCAGCATGTCTTCTCTGAACTTCCCATTTTCTTCTATCTCTCCCTCCAGTTGTTCGAGTCGCAATTAGTTTATCCTTCGTTCTTGTCTCTCATGCTTTAGTTGTTGTTGGAATCGTTTGAGCTCTAACTGCATTGCCTCCAACTAAGAAGATAGCTCTGAAACTTGGGTTTTGCCTTTGGATGGAATGACAAATGCACTCATCTCTCTCACATGTCTAGACCGCTCCTTAAGGACCTTTGTAAAGACTTCTTGCTGCGACATCAATGTACCTCTTTATGAAGAACATGTTTTATCATCTTCAATCTCTGCATATTACAGTTTATTTTTCATGTTGATGATATATAATTGGTTATCAATAACTAATGATAATATAGAAAATATAATGAATGAATGTGGTACTATAAAGTGTGAGTTACTTATATAGTTCTCTAATGCTTCACTACATATGAATGTCTTGCGATCTGAATGGGTGTGCGTATCTAAGAAGAACTCACTCGTCGTTAGTTCTTTTCCTTTTATTTCAAGAGTTTGCAAATAACAAATTTAGAATCTATTATATCAAGCATATTTAACACTTATTACTATATAGAAAAAGTAAGCTTAGAGAATAAGAAACTTACGCTTGTATGAAACTTTTGAAAGTATGAAGATGATCCAGTGGTATGTTGGACTGTTTGTTGGGCTTTGTTCATCAAATTTTTCTTGAACGTCACCAAATGAAGATCAATTAGTAAACAAAATTCTAAAAAATTGAATATTTATTTACTTATAAATACATATCCAATACTTACCATCCAATAGCTTCGGGTGAAAAATTTGCAAAGTTCTTTCCACGCTTTATAGTTGATTTCCTTGGGAGGATGTCCTTTTGCTTTAGTGCAGTTTTGAAACATCTTGTAATGCTTGTAGGATGTTTCTTATACCCTTTTGTATGACAATTGAAGCTGCTTATCTATAGTAGCATGATGATCAACTATATTCAAATCTAAAGTAAACTCTGCCTATTCTAAATTATCAAAAAATGGTTAGTAAGACTTTTTTATGGATTAATTTGTTTATCAAAATATAGTTAGGCAATATACTTACAAAAACTATCACACACAACAATGTCTTCTTGTCCTCTGAGACCTTTATCCATGACTGGTAAATGAGTCTGGCCTTTTTCTTGATGATGCATGTAAGCCTCCTAGAGAATTGTAAGGTGCCCTCACCCACAACTCCACACGACCTAGACTTGACGGTTACTGAAGCCTTTCATTGCTTGAGTTGCTTTAGGTAAGTTACTTATTTGTTTTTTTCACATTTGCGCTGGGAAGAACCTGCAGTTGCTAATTTATATTTACTTATAAATATTAATAGCAATGACATCAATAAAATTTTAACTGTACTAAAAAAATACTAGAATAATATTTACCTGAGACAGTCGTAGATGGCTCTGGAGTGACAGTGGACTGTGGTGTTGGGAGGACTCCTCTTCCTCTAATGAAGTATCACCTAAGTGATATCCATGTAAAATCCCGTCGGGTGGTGAAGCGATCTTGAAGGAGGAGAAACCCACACATCCTTGTCGTGTAGATGACGACATCTGTTAATTTCATGCAAACAATATTAGACTAAACTACACTATATAGAATTGAATCATACAAGAATATTCACTATCATACAAGAACAACATTAAATTTGATATTGTACTTGTCATATTGCACATAATTATAAAATATAAACAAAGCAATAACACATGCACTTATATTGTACTTACATTGTGACACTAGATACTTTGTGAAAGCTTCAATAGGTAGATGTTCAACTGCACTTATATAAAATTCTGGGTCTGGTCATAAGTCCATCAACCAATTAGGACTGTCTGGCAACACAGGGTCTTCCTTCTATGGTTATGATGGAGACATGCTATAATTTTTGAAATACCCTACAATACCAGAAGATATCACAGCTAAGTGCCAAATAAGATTTTTTCATAACATAAATATTATCGTGATGAATCGTATGCATAAATAATATTTTTCAATCGTTGTCTGAATCATCTCAGTGTAATGGCATGGGATTTTTGTCGATGATGTGTGAGAGTAATGAATGAACCCCTTTGCAATTGTCCTCTTGATACACATCGTTGCTCTGTTCTTCGTTCTGTTCAACTGAAGATGGTAAAATATTGAACATATTTCTTGATATTATTTGTTGCACTATATGCATTTCTCTAATTGTGGTATCTCTAATATAAAATACTTGCTTAGCTTGAAAGGCTAAAGTAATTATATATAATAATTATTTTATATGTAATAATTATTATATATAAAATAAACAAAATTTTGTGATACATAATCTCCCTTTGTGATCCCTCATTCAGTTTGAGATTTTATGTCTATAATTTATAATTTTAAATTGATATTTCTTGTTATTTTTTGAATGTGGGATTAGAGAGATCAACCAGATATCAAGAAGTGTCGCCCATCTTTCTTTATTAATGTGGGATTAGGGAGATCAACCGGATTGGGCCATGATCAGATCTTATTCGTGGCATGGTTAAAGTAATGAGATAATGGAAGACTTCCATAAATGAAAGAGAGACAAGTGCTCTGTCCAGCTTCCATAGGCAAGGAGAGTTTCTTTTGTTAGACCACTAGAATGGCATGCCCCTAGGAGAACATCTTCGATATTGAGTGGACGATCTTATCCTCGACATCTATGATTTTGATTTCTACCAATACAAGGATGTCTAGCTTATATTGTTTCCTCCAGTTGGCCAAAAAGAGTTACGTGTCCTTGGAGTTAAGTTCTCTAACATTCGAAGAGCAAATCTTCATTTTTGCATAAGTAGTTTCGCCTGGTTCTCTGATTTTTTATATCGGAGATGGATTTAAGTTTGTGTTGGATAATGCTATGTTGCGGAGTTCTCAATTTCTCATGACTCAACTCAAGATTTGAAAAGCTCATTCAGGCTCATAGACCCAAGCTATTAGTTGCTCATGCAAAATCTTAGTCACAAATTACTCATATTTTGAAAATATTGATACTTTAATGTGATATTTGTAAAATTTTGTCTATTTTGAAAGTTTTGAGTGATATTTCATTTTATTCTAGATTAAGTCCTTCAAGTGGAAACATGAAAAGCTACTAGATTAGTACCTAAACATCTGCAATATAACTAAACACAGGGCAAGAAAAGTAGATAACTTTCCTCACCATATCTTCACAAAATGCAGGACACACCAGGTTGCAGCACCTCTACTCTGCATGATATATATCAATCAATACCAAATATCTCTTTTCTACGAGAGGGTTGTGTATGTTCGCCCCTGATGATTCACTGAATCCCACGCCTGTGTTCGGGGCTTTGAATGAGCACCACGTATACAAGCACATGGGGCTCGTATTCCTGTGTATGTTGACATAACTTTGCATCAGACTCTGGTGTTGTTGCAAAGACTTAAGTACCCTTTATTGCTATTCTTCTCATAAAGTGATGGTTTGAGAAAATGACAAAAATGCCCTTCATTCAAAAAAGAAAAAACAAATAGTTCAAAAAAAGAACAAACATGTCCTCCATCCAGAAAGTCGAGGATGATGTTGACTCTTCAAAGTCTTCTTCTTTTTCTGTTCAAAAAAAGGACAAACATGTCTTCTTCTTCTTTCTCCGTAAAACACTGTAAAACCCTTTCTCTCTCTAGAGAAGAAATCAAGGGAAACAAAGAGTTCTTCCTGAAGAAGGCCATGAACATCAACCCTCTCACTCTCTCTCCTTTCTCTCTCTACTTCTGTGCACATCCAACAGACGATCCTACATTGCTCCATCGTCATCTTCTTCTTCTTCCTTCTTCGTAAAACACTGTAAAACCCTCTCTCTCTGTAGAGAAGAAATCAAGGGAGGTAAAGGGTTCCTCCTGGAGAAGGCCATGAACACCAACCCTCTCACTCTCTCTCCCTTCTCTCTCTACTTATGTGCCTGATTTAGAGTTTTTGCCCTTACAGGAGGGGGGTCCAGGGGCTCCCCCCCGGCGCGGGGGTCCAGTGGGGGCCGCCCCTGGCGGGGGGCTCGGGGGGCAGCGCCCTCCGGACCAAATTTTTTTTGGGCCTTCCAACAATGATTTGTAGTATTATCGAGCTTTCCTACAGCAATTTGTAGTATTTGTAGTGTCTTCCGTAAATCGCGAAACGCTATAGCGATTTGTAGTGTCTTCCACAAATCGCTATAGCGTTTCGCGATTTACGGAAGACACTACAAATCGCTATAGCGATTTGCGGAAGACACTACAAATCGCTATAGCGATTTACGGAAGACACTACAAATCGCTATAGCGTTTTGCGATTTACAGAAGACACTACAAATCGCTATAGCGATTTGCGGAAGACACTACAAATCGCTATAGCGATTTGTGAATCGCTATAGCGATTTGCGGAAGACACTACAAATAGCTATAGCGATTTGCGAATCGCTATAGCGATTTGCAGACAAATCGCTATAGCGATTTACGGAAGACACTACAAATCGCTATAGCGTTTCGCGATTTACGGAAGACACTACAAATACTACAAATTGCTGTAGGAAAGCTCGATAATACTATAAATCATTGTTGGAAGGCCCAAAAAAAATTTGGTCCGGAGGGCGCTGCCCCCCGAGCCCCCCGCCATGGGCGGCCCCCTCTGGACCCCCGCGCCGGGGGGGAGCCCCCAGACCCCCCTCCTGTAAGGGCAAAAACTCTAAATCAGACACATAAGTAGAGAGAGAAGGGAGAGAGAGTGAGAGGGTTGGTGTTCATGGCCTTCTCCAGGAGGAACCCTTTACCTCCCTTGATTTCTTCTCTACAGAGAGAGAGGGTTTTACAGTGTTTTACGAAGAAGGAAGAAGAAGAAGATGACGATGGAGCAATGTAGGATCGTCTGTTGGATGTGCACAGAAGTAGAGAGAGAAAGGAGAGAGAGTGAGAGGGTTGATGTTCATGGCCTTCTTCAGGAAGAACTCTTTGTTTCCCTTGATTTCTTCTCTAGAGAGAGAAAGGGTTTTACAGTGTTTTACGGAAAAAGAAGAAGAAAACATGTTTGTCCTTTTTTTGAACAGAAAAAGAAGAAGACTTTGAAGAGTCAACATCATCCTCGACTTTCTGGATGGATGACATGTTTGTTCTTTTTTTGAACTATTTGTTTTTTCTTTTTTGAATGAAGGGCATTTTTGTCATTTTCTCAAACCATTACTTTATGAGAAGAATAACAATAAAGGGTACTTAAGTCTTTGCAACAACACCAGAGTCCGATGCAAAGTTATGTCAACATACACAGGAATACGAGCCCCATGTGCTTGTATACGTGGTGCTCATTCAAAGCCCCGAACACAGGCGTGGGATTCAGTGAATCATCGGGGGGGGAACATATAACCTGCTTCGCTTTTCTACCCATGTCATGATTCTAACAAAAGAAGAGCTTTGTTCCTTCCGCATCAGTATGCAATAAGGTAACCCTAAGCAAAGGGCCCTCGGCAGACACTACCAACACAGAAGGATGCATATGCATCCAAAAATATACGGATACAACTTACCATTTTTAATGTTTAGCACAGTTATTTTTTATTTAGTTCTTGACCATTAACAAAGTACTTCATGATCAATACTTTATCATAAATTGTAAATATTTCATTGGAAAATATAATGTTTATTGAGCATGTGATACACCATATAACAACTGAAAACTTTACAGAAATAGACACCTCCCATATTGTACAGCATGTCCATATGACACAGGTAAAAACAAGTCCTAGCTTATCCATATTCTACAGACCTAGTGCCAACTAAGATACACCTCATTTTGACCAAACTGACACAAATCTAACCCACAAGATCAAACTCGTATCCTACATGAAGTCTATTCTAGACAAAAATGTTTGTGGTCCAACACAAATCAGTCCTATATATGCAAAATCTAACTATTCCAAATCCTCACCTCTTAGATTGATTACACTGATGTTTGCCTCCCGGACTAAAATGCAATTAGTCAAGACAGACCTAGCCGATCACAGTCAAGACATCTACTTATACATTCTAAGCAAACTACATCAAATTTACAAGGCCGGATGACGTACACATAGGATCATGCAAAAACGAATGGATTTTTTAGACATCCATTAGAAAGATAATTGCAAACATGCGGTCGACGTGCACTCAGAAATGTTCATTAACTTGAATATTATAGATTATAATAAATCTTTTAACATACAAACAATCAAGCATTCAGAAAAATAAAAGGAAGAAAAAACACATTCTTTCTAGAAAACAATTCTTTGTATAGGAGGCTAGCAGGTTAGCCTTCACAAACGTTATTAACAAACTTGAGTTCACGTGTAAGAATACATGCATACATCCGACATTTAGACTGCAACTCATGCATAATCCAGGTAAAGGTCACAACTCTGAATATAGAAACCTTACATGAGCAACTACGAATGACGCCCTGGTATCACAGAATACTACTGTAATTAATATGCTCATATCCATTGTCTTGAACAAGCATGGGTTGATAGGGGGTCGCCTGAGTATGAATCGTGACACATCAAATTTCCGCCATCAAACCCACCATATAATAAAATTGCTCATCCGAATCACACAATCATATAGCACAAAGCAATGATCAAAAAATCTGTACTACTCCAAATCACACCATGTAGGCTAAATCCAAGATCCCATCTCTGAAGCCAAACGCAAGGAAAATACCATAAAAGGCATCCCACCTGCACGATTGAAGAACCCCCACATCTGAAATAGCTAAGATGGTTCTACCTTCCTACTTTTCGGATTCCTTTCTGAAGCAAAAGGATACAATCATGCAAATAAATAAAAGGAGAAGCCTTGTCTCAAGAATATCATCTCTTTGAATCCAAAAGTAGCAACCACAACATCACCAAGAAGGCATTATGCACCATCTTCACATTTCAACCCATCTCCTCCCGACTCAGAACAGTAAGTTTTAACCTCGCCATGACAGAAGTAGCTGTGGAAGTCATAACGTTACAAATTTTTAACGAACATGACCTGTAATGAACCATGAAACAACTAACCTTCGCAAGAGAACACGAAAAAGCTTACTAAGTTCTGCAGCATCATGGATGCTATCGATCAACTAAAGCACAAAAAGCACGTGACACAAGGAAAACCCCAATCTGCCAAAATAACCCAAGCCCACTAAACCAAGTGAAGAAAACGCAAAAGAGAGTACTAAATTCTGCGGTATCACAAAGGCAATCGACCATCTAAAGAATAGAAATCATGCGACAATTGAGGTTGTGTTCGACAGAGGTGGCAACAAGGGGAGAAGAAGAAGATGAAAGAACAAGGAGGAAGAAGAGAGAGAGACCTTCGAGAGGGGAGCTGGGGTCTGGCGGCATCAACCGAGCAGGGAGGAGGGGTGCCGGGATCTGGTGGCATCAGTCGAGCAAGGAGGAGGGGTGCCAGGGTGTCGGGGTCCGGTGGCATCAGCCGAGTAACAAGGAGGGAGGTCGAGGTCCGGTAGCGTCAACCAAGCAAGGAGGAGGGAGGTCGAGGTTCGGTAGCGTCATATAAGCAAGGAAGAGGGAGGTCGAGGTCCGACAACATTGACCGAGCATCGAGGAGAGAGGCCGGGTCTGGCAACGTTACCCGAGCAGGGAGAAGGGAGGCCAGAGAAAAAGAGAAGAGAGAGAGAGAGCGAAAAAAAATCAGAAGGGTCTGTCGAGCTCTAATTATAGACTCAAGTGACATTTATGTCGCCATTATAGAGTAATCTATAACAGTGACATAAATGTCATCATTAAAGCATCACCACTATCGACCCTAATTCTTGTATATAATTTAATGGTTACGCATGTCATCGTTAATGACACATCTATAATGGCAATGCCCTATAACGGTGATGTCGTTGTTATTGATCAATGACAACAACATTTAATGGCTGTTAAATATTGCCATTAAAAGTTTTTTAACTGCAAGATTTAACAGTCACATATGTCACCGTTAAAGACCCGTTAGAGACATATCTTTAATGCTGATATATAAAGTCGCTGTTATAGATATATCTATAATGGCAATATATAAAGTTACCATTATTGTGGCAATTCAACTCCAGCAATAGCTGCGACTTTTTGTGTTGTCGTTAATGAGTCGCCGCTGTTGACCCTCATCATTAGTATAATATCATTTAGAAAAGGAAGAGCTATGCTAATGTCTTTGGCGACTCTTAATATTTTTAAGGGAAGACGGAAGTTTTAGACCACTTTCAAGGTGTTGTGCCTCATTTCTCCTTAACTATTGCTGGTTTTTGTGAAAACAAAAATTCAACCGAGTTTTTCCTTTTGAGCTATTCAAAACTTCATGGTCTCTCTGCAAATACTTTCCACACCCGCAAGGACAAATCAAAGGAAGTGGTTAGTCTGCCGCGCCCTTCCATTCTAAATGACCTTACAAAGTTTTAGCTCTCATTTATTTGCTTTTCCAGCCTTCTTATCAATCTCCTGAACTCATTGGTAGGCAGTATCATTCTTGAATGACCTTCAAGTGATGAAGATTGGCTCTGTGAGAATTTTTACAGCAGACAATTCGGTCTGTCTGGCACCTTGAACCCTGTGTCTAATAGGTTCAACTGTTTGGGTATAAGTTCCAAGTCTCTGACTTACTAGCCAAAGTAAAAGCCTAAAAGAAGCAAGCAACAGTAGGAATTTTTGTAGGAAAGGTTGGATGGTCCTAATATCACACAGAAGCAGCAATCATGTGAAAGAGAATATTTGCATCTATAATGACTATGCCTTTAGTTGGAAAGATATGGCCCCAAGTAAAAGTAACGCCTCATTGAGTAGATTCCTCAAATGCTTAACTATGAAGATTATTCCAGCCAAAGGCACTTCTTTCACCATGAAAGGTTAGATTGTGAATTGTCACGTTTCATGACCCCATTAGTTCTTTGTTTTTTTTTTGCTTTTGTACTTCCTTGCTGAGCCTCCCCATAGTATGAATGTCATGTGGCATACCACTAGAATACTAATTGGATCAACAGCGCTGATATGGATGCTTTATGTGCTTGTCACTCTAGGACAGTAGGTTTAGGTGGAAAATATATTTCTTTAATTGCAATGCACGTCCGTATTCTTGTGCAACTTGTGTATATACAATCAAATGCGATGGATGCTCATACTGCAGATCTCATGCTAAGCTTTGATGGCTTCTAGTATTGGTTAGTTGGTAAAGAACGTAATTATATTCCTAGATGTTTATCTCGGGTGGAAATGTATAAGGAAAATTTGATCTGGGAAAAGAGAAGCCTGCCTGATTGGCTTCCAAACGCAGTTAATGCGTGATCAATGTAATGTGCTATTTTATATGTAACTAGTAAGGCTGTGCCTGGCCGCAGTTTGCCAATCAAATAAATAAATTTTTTTGAGAGGAAGGAGAATTTTTTTTTTAAGAATTAGTGCATGAGAACAAAATAAAGTCACCAGTCAAGAAGAAAAAATATTGAATACAAAGACAATAAAGATTAACGGAGTGGAGCTCGAGCAATATGGCTCTCGCCAATCCAACCCAACTGCTGGTCATGCCATCCTTCATAGCTGTGATTGTGATTTTCACTTCAAAATGTTCATCTCTTGAAACGAGAAAGTCCGTCACAAGACTGACCTTGCCACCAACGATTACAACTTGAACTTTCTCTAAGCACCCTGGCTGCAGGTGAGATGAGCCATCCCACTTGAGAAAGCTCAGGCTGTGAAGAATCACAATCACAAATTTCGCTTTCTTTCTTTTTTTTTGAAGGAAACAACTGACACTTTCTCATATTTCACTAATCTTGAGTTGGTTGTGATTTGTAATCACAGACACTCCATAAAACCAAACTCACTTGGCATTACAAACATGCCCCAAGTGTGATGGCTGCTCATCCACCTGTGACCAAAGCAAACGTGCCCATACAAGCATGCAAGGTTTTAAGTTTCAAGCCGTATGAACAAAGATTTTATTTATCAATATGAACTGAATTACACATGAAACTTTTACAACTTTTATGATATAACTACAGAGGGTTTGTTAGTGTGGAAAATTATAGTGGACAAAGGGACTTGCGTGCTGTACTGGGTGGGTTTTGCTGTTTGACATCAACCACGGTTCTGGTAGAACCTCTCTATGTAATCATCAGCTTTCTGGTTTATGTCAGGCTCACCTGCACCCCGGAAGCAGGCATCTTCGTCACTCACTCGACCTCTGCAAGGAGGCAGTGCCTTCGACTTGGGAGCCTCATCGCGCCCATACTTGGCATTGCAACGCTTTGGCCCAGGGATCTTGAATATGTTCAGCATGGACCAGATTGAAGATGATGAATTTCTCTCTCTAACTTGCTTGTTCTTTCCTGCCATTCTTTCTCTTTCACTCACCAACTCTTTTTTTCTGTTAATACACACTAACTCTTTCACTCACTAACAATGCAAGTTTGGACGTTATTTATAGTAGAGCTAGTGGCAGTACGTAAAAACCAAACTAGATTCCCTAACCATCTAGATTGATCTGGAGGGTCTAAGATTTCTTTCTAAGTGTAAAACCTGTAAATTTTTGAGATATTAAATAAACAAAGAATTAGCCTTACCTTCGAGTCAAAAATATGCTTTTATCTTTTAAATGTTAATTTTGGGTATTTTATATGCTGAATTATATCTTTCTAACTAATGAGGGTAAAATGGTTATTTCAAGAATCTCTTTAGATAAAATATTGTTAAAATATTCAAATAATCATGAAAAGTAATTGTTTGAGAGAGTCACAACCTCATCTAGGTATTTTCAATATCTTTTGAACTTAATTAGACACAACGTGGTGATTTTCGCAACAAATCCAATTTTACAATCATAAAGAGATGTCATGTGATCATAATACATGCTTTTAAATATAAACTATTAAAATAAATCATGATTTTTGCAGAAAATAACTAGTTTAAGATGCTAACAAGTGAAAACACCATAAAACAAATAAAATAAATTTACGGAGACATGATTCATGCCGTAAACACATGCTAGAAAGCAAATATACATCAATTCATGCTAGAAACAAAATTTTAACCATCTAAAATTACGTAAGAAGACACCACAATAATTCTGTGGATTAGCGACGAACGTTATCCGACATTAATCCATCGCAAATCCATCGCTGAACTGTTTAGCGACGGATCAATGATGGCTTAGCGATGGATAGCGTTCGTCATAATTTCCTGGTCACTAATTAGCGACAGAACTGATCTGTCGCTACTTTCCTCGCAAATTCGCGATGGATTAGTGAATGTCATGATCCATCGCTAAATAAGTATTGATTTTGTTTTGTGACAGATACATATCTGTCACTAATTTGTCGCTAAAATTTAACGATGAATATGTATCTGTCTCTAATATTCATCATCAATTTAGCGACAGATTAGCGATGGATTATATTTTGTTGTAAAACATCGACTGATTCAGTTTTTGAGACAGATAAATATTTGTCCCTAATCCATCGCTAAATTGATGATGGATATTAGTGACGAATATTATCCATCACTAATCTGTCACAAAGTTTAAAAAAAAATAAAATAAAAATTTGTTTGAAATATAATAAATATCGAGAAAAAATTTCTCGTTATACAATTTATATAACCTGTGTATAAAAAATAAAGTACACATAAAAAATACATATACAAAGCAGGTGTAACAAATTTAATATAAGATATAAGTGAAACAAATTTAACAACCCAGTATAATCCTCGACAAGTTCTAATTAGTTACAAGTGTACATATATAAAGAGTTTTATTTGAAACAACAAGTATGTGAAACAAATTCAACACATGAAGCTAATCCTCACCAAGATTCAGAGCATCATTCTCTTCATTGTCTAGATCTGCCCCTCCATCCATGCCTCCATCAGCTCCTCTACACTGATCATCTCCAACATCCTACAAGAGAACCAAAATGTTAGTATTAATAAACAAGATATAATGAAATAAATTATATGCAACACACCTAATCTAAGGCAATCAAAGTAACATGGTTGAATGACACATACACTAGCAATAAAGTGAAGGACATTAACAAAATTTGAAGGTTGTCAAGAAACTTTTATAGTGATTCAATCATGCACATATGTGTTATAAGGCAGTCAAAACACTTTTATAGTGATGAAATCATGCTTATATGTGTTCTAAGGTTGTCAAAAAATTTTATAGTGATGAAATCATGCTTATATGTGTTCTAAGGTTGTCAAAAAACTTTCATAGTGATTTAATAATGCATATATGTATTATAAGGCATTCAAAAAAAATTATAGTGATGAAATCATGCATATATGTGTTCTAAGGTTGTCAAAACTTATTTTCACATTTTTTTACTTCTGAATTAGTGAGATGTAGAAGTTCTCTTCGCAACTACAGATCAAATCGCCTGTACTTAACAAATAATTATATTATCAAACCATGTACGTACGTAGAGAACTTAGTGTAACATATTATGTATACTTACACGGTGTAGGGATCGATCTCTGAGCAATTAAAAAGGATATAGATTTGTGTTGCGTCTTGCTCTTGATCTTTCAAGAGTCTTGACCGGCAACTGCCAAAGGCATGCCCAAGTGGTTTAAATATCCATAGTTTATCATCTACAATAACTTGTTCTCCATCATCATTACGAGGTGGAAAAGTGTAACGTGTTGAAATGTGAAGTTCAAAGTACATAAATGAGAAATTTGAAATCTCTTCTAAAGTGTACGTCTCACAAATTGAACCCTCCACTCTTGCTTTATTCTGAACCTTTTTTTTAGGTCAAACATGCATCTGTCAACAATATATATCTCGTAATACAATAACTTCCCAATAGCATTAGAGAGAAAAATATAAAAAATATATATATACCTTTCAAATGGGTACATCCACCGATATTGCACAGGATCACCAACCCTAAGTTTATATGGCAAGTATATAATCACATGTTCCATAACATTGAAAAATACTGACAAAAATATTGTCTCTATTTGACAAATAGAAGTGGCGATAGAATCCTAGAGATTCTTTACCTCAGTTACTACAACTTTCAATACACACAATGTTCTAAAAAATTGACTCAACTCGAATAATACCCCCCATAAAAGTTTGTCTAACATATCATAGAATGTTAGGAGAATAAACCGTTGCATGATGACATAAAAATCATGGATCTTCAACCCATATAACTGTCCCTTATCTATTTTTCCAGCCCAAGCAATGTTAGAGACATATTCATCTCGAAATCTTAATTGTCTCAACCACTGACATACTTGCTTTACTTGATCTGGTCCAAGCACGTACCTTGCCTTTGATTTCAATACTTTGCCATTGTACTCTTAGAGTTTCAATTCTGGTCTTTTACATATTACTTTTAAATCCATATGGGCCTTCGAATTATCCTTTGTTTTCCCTTTGACATTCATTACCATATTGAACACTATCAAATATATTTTTCTCCACATGCATCACATCCAAATTATATCATATCAATAAGGTCGGTCAATATATATTTTCCAAAATATAGATTTCTTTATCCAATTGTGATCCTTCCCAAATCCAAGGAAGGGCGTCGCACTACGGGCATCTGTCAGTTCATATGAAAAGTATCACAATCGTCTTAAAATCTTTGTGCCAGATAATCATGTAGGTTAGCCTTCTATTTCAGTTGTGCCTGCTCGAAACATATTCCTTTATCGTTAGAATGAATGGTCGCTAGGTAGAAATCGACGGTGACAATTAAACCAACACGGATTTCTTTCATGCATCAATCTAAAAGATTTTGTATCCTCCATGCAGAACGGACATGCCAACCTTCCATGTGTTCTCCAACCAGATAACATACCATATGCAGAGAAGTCACTAATTATCCATAGAACAACAACCTTCATATTAAAGTTTTATTTTTTGTGGGCATCGTACGTGAAAACACTGCCATCCTATAGTATTTTTAGTTCATCAATCAATGGCCTTAAATATATTCGGACCAGGGATCAATAAAGACGAGAAAAGATTTTGACACTTTATACACAAACTTGGAGGAAAGTTGTATGGGTGACAAATACCGACCAACACGAGTATGAGGTTGATCTACCCCCAAATGGATTAAATCCATCTGTACATAATCGAGCCTTACATTTCTCACTTTCATTACGAAGGTCTGATGAGTACGATCAAAGTGCTTCCAAGCATCTGCATCAACAGGATGCGTGATCTTGTCTTCATCATGTCAAACTTTAGTTGCATGTCATCTCATGTGTTTAACTGTCCTTGAAGACATATACAATCATTACAATCTAGGGGTGAGAGAAAAGTAGTGGAGTGACTTGTACAACACTTCTTTTGACCTCGTGCTAGCATTTCCTCTTGTCTTTAGCTTGAATCGAGGATGCCCACATGCCGAACATGATCTGTTATTTTCTTGATCTTTGAAATACACCATGCAGTAATTTGGACAAACATCTATCTTTTGATACCCCATACCTAGAGCGTTGACCATAACCTTTGCATGATAGAAATTTTGTGGTAATTTATCATCTTTAGGCAACATACGCTTCATAATAAAGCACAAACAGTCAAAACATGATGGACTCAAATTATACTCTGACTTCAAATTCAATAGTTGAAGAACTGCAAACAAGATAGTGTGACTCTCGCAACCATTCTACACTGGCTCATCAGTATCTCTAAGTAAGTCATAAAATCTACTAGTTGCATCGTTTGTTGTTTCTTCCTCTATCCCAGTTTGTACATCACTAAGAGCCATGGCAAAACCTAGTTTTGGTCCTGCGACATCAAATATCAAATTCACATATAGAATATCATGCACCACATTCAACCGTGTGTCAAAATTGTTCCAAAATTCTTCACCATGAAGCGTCTAATTCTAATAACCACTCACAAAACTCTTCCTATATAGGTGATGTCTAACGTCATGAGATTCTACAAATCGATTGTTCTTACACATCGTGTAGGGGCACCTGATCTGACCGATGAAATCCACTTTACCGACACTTGTCATTGCAAATTCAATAAAACTATTAACACCATCCATGTATTCAAGCGACACATCATTATCAACTATCATACGGTACATTCATTCATGGTTTGCAGTCATTTTATCGTATAATATTACAGATATTATCTTCACCAGTTAAAAGAGAATCATAATAATGCCATGATAAATAAAATATCTAATTTGTCTAATAATTCTTGTTTGGTGATTGTTGGTGAGCAACTTTTTTGTTTCAATTAATGCGTAAATTTTCTTCCCCTCTCTACCATAAACTTACTTAACATAAAATACAATTTCATGAACTATTATGCATGCATTGATAATTCAATATTTTTGTGTGTAACACCATCACATCATATTTACAAACATCACAATGATATTTAGAAAGATGAAATCACATTCACAAATACGATACATTCAATTAAAGCATGTTTTCATGATACAATATTACATGGTATGCATAATCAAATCAAAAATAACTTCATGTAAGTATGGATAGTCATGTCAAACATTGCAATACATTCAATCATTCATATCACAATAATGTCAAACATGTACCTGCAGCAAACACACTACAATATGTCGCTAACTACTACCATGACTAGCATGAAATCCGAACTACAAAAATAAGAGCACTTCTCTTCTCATACATTCAAATCATACTCAACATGATCTTCAAATTCTAGCAAAATAGTCTTAAATATCCATAACTAAGTGAGTGTGTGAGCAGAAAAGTGTTGCATCCAAGAAAGTAAATAACATGTGATGTGCTTGCATCACTTACTCATCACGGGTATTTACCCGATTTGCATGCTTTTGCATTTGCATTTTTCTTGTTTCTTTTTTTCATGACATTTTAATCGCATGTGATGCTTAGCATTAAGCATCGTGTATTTTGCTCTGCTATGCACTTATAATAACAAAGTCTGCCAGCAAAAGTGTTGCATATAGTAAAAAAATTTATTATCGACATTTTCTCGACAAAGAAAAATGTTAAGATAAATGTAATTTTTTTTGGGGAAAAAATATAGAGAAAATATTACAATATTTAAATTTTATAACATAAATAAAATATAACAAAACCCTTAAAATATAAACAATGTAAATATCATAGTAATAATATGATCTGATAACAATACAGTATTTTCAAAACAGGTGATGGTTTGAAAATATCATGTCTTCCTTGTCATTATATATCAGTTTTCAAAAATCTTGCGATCAAATCGGGAGATTTTCAAAAGATGGTTGATATTTGCAAAACTATTTCCTTCCCTTCTTTGCCAATAAAAAACCTAGTTGTAAAAGGCCCTGCCGACCGGGGTGTCTCTCCTACCGACCTGTCAAAAAAAACCCCTGACGGCCGGCCATGGTTTGCCAAAAAAGAAGAACTTGCCGACTTTAAAGAAAGAGAATGAGAAGAAGAAGAAGACGCAAGAAAAAAAGAGAGGGGGTGAGAGGTTAACTAAAAAGGGGTCGGCGAGAGGAAGAGCACCTACGTCAGGTGCAAGCAATAGGCGAAGTGAGTGACAGTTCGACTATGAGAGTCGAGTGAGGGAGAGGGTTTGGGGGTCTGATCGAAGAGGGGATGGAGAAGGAGAGAGAGATCTCTGGCGTGCAGGCAATGGTGGTCACGGTGAGTTTGACCTATCGGCAAATGGGGAAGGAAGGAGGGCACTCTGACCGATCAACAAAAGTGAAGAGGGAGGAGGTGGCACTGCAGACGGAGCTCTTGGCAGTGGCACACAACGGTGGCACATGGCAGCAGCACACGTCGGTGAGAGATGGAGTGAGGGAAGGAGGAGGTAAAGGAGAAAACTCGACTGGCGGTTGTGTGCGATAGATAAAACAAAAAGGGAATGAAAGGGGCTCGCATTAAGATTTTATGGAGAAAATTAGTGACAAAAAATGTCTCAAAATCCGTCACTAATTAGCGACAACGTATCGAAGGAAAATTTTTGTCTCATTCATCGCGAAGTTGCGACGGAGTTTGAGACAGAATGTTCCGTTGCTAATTAGCGATGGATTTTTAGACAAAATTTTTCCGTCGCTAATTCTACATCTAATTCCAATTTTAGGGATGCCTAGTTTTTTCTTAGCTAATTTGTCGCAACGTGGCGACAAATTATTTTTGTCACGAATTTCTGTCGCTAATTAACGTTTTTCTTGTAGTGACACTAAACTATGTGTTTTGGGTTACTCGATTTTCCAATTTAGTTGTCCGGGCATATATTTACCAAAAACGATTTTGTAAATTTGTTTTAAAGCATTATATTAAAGTAAAAACACTTTTTAATTTTTTTTAAATCTATTCCAAATCTGATCCACCATGGATCAGCTCGTAGAATCAGCAAGACACATAGTTTATGTGTTTGCATTCAATCTATGCTACGCTTACGTTGAATCTTACCTGAAATATATTTTTGAAACCACCAATACCTTTGTCTCCCATCCAAGCACCTTTGAGCAGCTCAATAGCGGCTGAAAAATCTCTAAAGAAGAAAAAGAAGAAGAATTCTAATGAAAATGAAAGAGAGAGAGAACTCCTCTTTAATCCTTCTCATGAGGGCCTCTATTTATAAATGACTTAGGCAAGAGTCTCATCTCTAATATAAGATGTTAATATCTATTAATTTTTTATTAATCAAATAATAAAATAAATTATGGGTCTTAATTTATTAAGTTTCAAAATTAATTAAGCTAGAGTAGAAAGGTGAGGATTTCTTACCCTGACTTGGGTTTCAATAATATGGTAACATTTTGAGAGGCTTACTGACCCAAAGACTCATTATAATTGGATGTTTAAATAGTCAAATTGATAGCCCTCAAAACGTAAATCATCATGGTAGTGTTAGATTTAGTCATACGCACACGGATAAATAAAAAAATTTAGTCGATGTCAAAAAATGTTAATTTTTAGCCTACAATTAGGCATGAACTTTGGTCGATGATAAAATGTTCAAATCAATACCAATTTGGGTGTGTAGATAGTCGATTTCAATGCCATCAAAATGAGGAATGTCAAGGTTAACTCTGGTCTAATAGGTGAACCATCGATTGGCGAATTTTTTTGTCAAAATAATAATGATGTTATTCAGAGCATCTGACCCTATGGGTCCAATCCAATTAGATTAGATCTCAATCTACATTTGATCCAAACTCAGGTTTGGATTCGAACCTAACTCATCCAAGATCCAAAATTTTGAGTCACCCTTGAATCCATGTGGGCTACACTGACCGTGTCTGGCACCCCCGCTGGGTTGGGCGTGACCCCACTAAGCCTCTCTTGAAACTCGGTTTGAGTCCAAAACACTGTTTAGTTATTTTAGACTCTCGAATATCACCTGAATATAAAACTGGTTTCAACTCAAATTTTAAAAGTCAAAACTAAAACAAAATCTCAGGTGTTACAGTGCATTCTGCATGTGGCCACCAACATCAAGAACTGCCTGCAATAATATTATGGGTTCATGAACACCTAATTTTATCTCGTACACGTCATCCTTACTGGTTGAGAATTGCAAATTCCAAAGAATGTAGTCAAGACATACCATACCAATTAATCCAACAACTTTGTGAGGGCTACCAGATATTTCATACTCTAGGGTTAAATGTTTTACAAGTTTAATGATCATCACATGCAATCCATGCCAACTTCGATGACAACAAATTCACCATGAGATGCAAAATATAAGTTAAAAGGTGTCCAGATCATATAAGAACTTAAGCATCGCCCATAATGTAAAAATCAGATTCAATATATTTCTTCACTAGCGAATGCATCATCATGTTTGAGATAAGTAGAACAACAAAAATGCAATATTAGATTCAATATATCAAACAAAAACAGATGGCAGAAAACCAATAGATGCAGTTATCAGAAAACACGCATGAATTATAGGTGTTAATCCATGACGCCAACTTCTGCTAATGGGTAAGTTGCTGGAGATCCACCGACTCAAGCTTGACAAGAAGCTGCCTGAAAGCAACATAGAAGGATTACTTGTGTGCCTTTGATCATATATATTTCTACAACTACTTAAAAACAAGGGAACACATGCATAACAGTTCATCTCTATGTTGCAGCTTACTTCAACCGACAGATTAGGTGAGGAGCATCAGAAACCCTGTTTAGATCAATTGAGCTTGCTGAAATCTCAGTTGATTAATCAGAGTATAGGCATATTCAGAAGTAACAGTAGATCATAAAAGAGACTAATGAATCAAATCGAACAGATTTTTCTTGGTGCATCATTTAATAGCAAAAATAAATCAGTTTATGCAAAAAAGTTAAAAAAAATCATGGCTCACATATTGAGGAAGGTAAGGAGGAAGACGAGGTAGAGCACCCAATGGTCTGGTGAAGGCTCTCTCTAGTGCTTTGTGAACATTTACAAAAAAAAAAAAGAAATATATTTTTTATGAGATTTTGCCATTTTTTTTAACTTGTCACTTGATACAATGTGATAAGGGGTGAATCACAAAAGCATCGGTTAAATTGTATGTCCTCAATGAAAAAGCCATAGAAGAGCATAAAGATAGAAAAACCCTAGAAACTTCTACTAAACCTAAGCTTTTGTCCCCCAAAAAAGAAAATATCCCAAATTTAGTGTGCTCAATCTGAGAATCACAAGAATGGGAATAACCAAACACAATATCAACAACGCATCACATTTCCAATAAACCCTAGATTTGATCTAAATCCCCAAAACCTAGCAATTGGTGTAGTAAGAAATTTTTAATCTTGGTTTGACTTTTGTTTGGAGTTTGTTTGTCTTTGATCAAATTAGGAGTAATGCACCTTTTTTATGCCGATTTGCTATAGTTAAATGCAGGACATGTTACTATTTTTTTGTTGAAATTTTCTATTTTGTTAAATATGGGAAATTGTATGTGAAATTTAGTTATATGTTTAATTATGTTTGTTTTTTGAATTAGTTGCAAGTACTTTTTTTCGGTGATTTGTGCTGTAAATTTATTTTCACTTTAATTTTTTTTTAAGTTTTAATTTTTTTTAGTTTGTTTTGCTTAAATTAGTTATAATGAAATATTTATTTTATTTTTTTCATTTTTATTTTGGATTGATCTCCTAGGTTGAAAATTTTAAAACCTTAGGAGGGGTACGAGCCCCTCCTCGCCCCCCATGGGATCCGCCCTTGACCCATCCATTCCGGGTGAAAAAGTGTTTCACTGTTCTTGGGATGCCACCACATCCACAATTTTGTTGTGATATGTCTCATGGATCCGCCGCACCCCCGCACGACATTGGGGATGCGCAATCAAACATGTAGGTTGAATAGATGCTAAACCCAGGCTAGCTACTGGGTTCAATCTTAGTCTGACCTTCGAAACTCCTATGAATTTGGTCCAGTCATGCCATAGAAGCTAGACAAGGCATTTTGGCTGCGTGTTCATAGTGGACATGCGTAGACATACAAACATTGACATGTATTGCTATTATTTTAATATTTTTAATATGTTTTCATATTATTTCAATAAAAATGTTTTTTAATATTAAATAATAAAAAATCATTTTTAATTAAATAGTTAAAAAAATTGTGTCCTCATGCCCTATTTTCCTAAATAAAATTTAAAGTTGCAAGTGAAACTCACATGGTACAAGGGCTGAATGCCTGACCAGGAAATATCCAATACAAGGTTTCAGGCTACCCTGACATTACTATATATTAAAAAACAATGCGCAGGATTATTTACAAATGTGTGAATGGGCATGTGGTTATATAAGCTAGTTAGAGGTACATTTTTTACCTTATGTCCCAAGTTCAAACCTCTTTAGTGTCAACTGTTTGAAATATGTGAATTTTCAATTGAATTTAAATGTTTTTACCAAACCCGACTTAACAGGTTAAGGTCAGTCGGATATCTGACTTAAACTTATACCATATACATCGGTAGAGTCTGAGCCTAGGGGTGTCAACGGTCGGATCCCAACCCAGATTGGATATAGTAGAATCAGGGTTTGGTTACAAAGGGGTCTAATTAACTTATATAGTAATACCAGCAAATATTCCCTACCTACGGGCATAGGCAAATATTTCGACTCTCTCAAGTAAGAGTGTCAACGGGTCGGGTTTGGTTCGATCAGGTGGAATCAGATTTGGACCAGATTTTCTGGTATGGTATCGAGTCTGAACCTGGGTCTAATCCTGTCTACTATAAGAGAAACCATACCTGGACCCGATAAGAACAACATAAACAAGACCTGGACCATACCCGGTAAAATAATATTTTTTATCATTTTTACATTGAAAATTTGTAGGTCTTAATCGAGTTGGGCCCAGGTTTGTTATAGAATTTTACAAACTATACCTGGATCAATGTATTAATCGGACCTTCAGATCCCGACCCAGACCTTAATCAGGTCTTGTTATTTGTCACCATACCCGGACCCTATAGGGTTTGTTCCGGGACGGATCCGGATAAACCCTACCCGTTAGACACCCCCTACTCTCGAGGTGTTGTTTGGTTAAAGAAACAATTAACGTTTCTCCATCATAATGCGATCGTTTAAACTTTAAAGCCAAGCTAAAAAGGTCCATGCTTTAAATGTTAATTTCTTTTGCATTAGATTATTTAAATATAAGGATAGACATCAAATATGCTTTTAAAAGAACTGTAGGTCCATCATGGAAGCCAAAGAAAGTTATTAGTTGGATAAGTTTTGTACGAAAACCTTGGTCTATGACTTAGTGCACCTG
The DNA here is from genome assembly GCF_984573655.1 of Nuphar pumila. NCBI lineage: Eukaryota > Viridiplantae > Streptophyta > Magnoliopsida > Nymphaeales > Nymphaeaceae > Nuphar > Nuphar pumila. The sequence goes on from NC_143252.1 coordinate 16,099,307, forward strand.
CTAGCCTAGGCTATAGGCATGCCGCGTTTCGTTGCTATCATATTGGATTGAATTCCACTGAACCTTGCCAAATTTTAATTTTTTCAAGTCATTAAGAAGAGGACAAGTCATATTCAATATCACCGAAGGAACACACACGTTATTCTCTAAGTATCGTGGAAGGCGACAGTTCTGTCCATGCAAAGTGTCAAATCTGTCAATACGTGATTAGATATGAGTAAATATTGGCTACTAATGAAGGTAAATCACTCTTTTCTTCAATTTTTTTTATTTTATTTGTAGAACAAATGTTACTGATGTGATCTGCATGGTTTGTTTAGTAAGAAACTTGTTTTGAATAATGTGATTATGAAATGTAATTAGGTTTTTAAAGGGTTTAAAAAATAAATGGTTCACAATGTATCAAAATTTTATAATTTCAAAAAGCACATTTTTATATTAGAATTGCATGATCCAAAGCTTGATCCTTAGCAAAAAAAAAAATCCATGGTGAACATTGTATGTGTTTCACTTGTGATTTCTAGCTCATTAGTTTCTTACTTTCTTTAACAGCAAATATTTTTCCTTGGATACCTGCCTAATTAAACAATCCTTTTTTTTTCTTTATTTCTTTTCGTTTTTTTTTCAAACCATAGAAGGGGTAGGTATGCAAGATTCCAAAAGTGAAAGGGCAAACAGTACTTTTCGTTGTTTGTGGTACAAAAGAAAAGGCAGATGGTACAAAATTTGCATGCCTAAACGTTTCACTAATGATTAATTAAAACCAAAAACAAAAGAGGAAATAATAATTAATCATCTGATAAGAGACAAATGCAGGAACTTAATTCTTATTATGGGCTTTGGTTCCATCACATGAGAATCACTTTCTCATTTGAATGAGAAAGTGAATCTCATTTGTATAAGCGGTCAAACATAAAACGGTAAGCTGTGAGAAAGTGAATCTTATTTGCCTTTACAAATTATAGTCACTTTCTAATTTGCTTGACATTCAAAAATCACGAGACCGTCACATGTGATTCTGAATCAAGCAGCCGGTACCCTATGTTCACTTGTTCTCTAAAGCCAAACAGCCAGTACACAATCCTCTCTTCCTTTGCCGCAATCTGGGCAAGCGGCTTCGGCGTGAGCCCATTTTATCTGTCTGATGTTCTTTTCTCTTGTGCTTTCTTTATTTGTTTTTAGCTTTTGCTCTTGTTCAGTTCATGGGTTCAACAGTTTGTTGATCTTCATGAATGGTAATGTTGAATTACTTTCGTGTCTCTCTCTCTCTCTCATCGTTCAAATATGCCAAACTTCAGGCATCCTCTTTAGTTGTTTTCTTACCATGACATGGTCGGGAAATTATTGGCTAACCTCGTGGGTTTGAAATACCTAGTTGAAACTTATAGAGAGGTAGTTTTGACCAATTTTTGACTTAAATAGATGTGTTTAGAATTGTCAGAATCGTAATAATCGATGATTAGATTTTACTTTTGCAGTGTAAAGTTATAATTATTTAAGGTTGAAAATTTGGTATACTGGAGGTTGTTAAATTTTTAACTCCTAAAATATCTAACATACAAGTTAGAAAAATATGATCGAAAGGTTAGTTTCAATCAAAACAAACATGTAGGTCATATCTATAGGGTTAGATTAACAAAAAAAAAGTAACAAAATAAAAATAAAACTGGTTTTGTTTCTAAGAGGTTTGGAACGTACCTAGCAAACATTGCTCCATGTGAAATTAAACAATATATACAATTTCAGATTCATAAGATTATAATCCATACTTGTCTTAAAAATTATTTAAATAATGACCCCCCTCTTCCTAATTAGTTAAGCATCTAAAGAAACTCTGCGGTACCTACCGTCCAAACTAACTTTCTAAAGTCTAGCATGCACCCAAGCTCTACCCACGCGAGTCCAACTCAACTGAGTCAATGCGAGCCCAGTCTAGGTCTAGATCTTTTGTCTCACGTAGCCTCTTAGTGCCCGCACTTAGATGAAGTATTGTAATTCAAGTTTTACCATGCTCGTCATCGTGATAAAAAGGGCTACCAAAACTCAAAGTGAGATTTAGTTTTCTTACACTTTTTATTATATTTATTTTTATTAAAAAACTATAAAGGTTTATTTAATAAATATCATATTTGTTGTGTTTTTTGTATTTTTTGAGTGTTCATCAACCTCTCGAATATGAGGTATGACTACTTGCAACATAAAAGCTCCACATCTAAGAATTTGAGCTTCTGGTGTAGCTAGTCCATGATCAACTTTAAAAAAAATGCAAACTTTTTTTTTCTATATTAAACCCTTTTTCTTTTTTTAATTTAGGGATCCACCTGGGGGAGCAAAACGGTACGTTCCACCAGAGTACTCTCCAATCTTTTTAGAGATTACAATAATGGAGCTAATCATTAATTAGGGACCTGGGTGTGATGGAAAATATATGAATTCAATCTAATTCTACAAGATAGTGTGTTGCAACCAGAGCCAAGCAGGAAGGCAAACTAAGATAATTTCAGCTTTATTATACGTTGACAGAGGCTGCAAATTGTTGCTCTTCTATGTTTAGAAGTACATACCTGTTCTAGCTCAGTCTTTTTCTTTTATTTAAAAATGTAGGTGGATGTTTATATATATTGGTAAACCTTCTTAATAGTCTCATCTAATGAGACCTTGACAATGCTGCATTTAGACGTTATTTTGGAGCTATATTTGGTTGGTGTTGGTGATAACCAATTCCGAAGCCCCCAAAACCAACCACTACTGGGTCGGGGTTGCATGGATATAACAAATTCCTGAAGACGAGATGGGGTTTGGCAGCTCCGAATCCTTCTCATCTCTCAAATCTAAATATATCCTTCTCGTATCTTTTCTTGTTTAGGGTGTCTTGAATTCTGCACCTGCTCCGATCCATGACCCAATCCAAAAATATTTTGGCGATCATATAATGAAAATTTTCAATGGGGTGTGTGGCGGTAGTGGAGGGATGGTGCTGTTAGGCCGGAGACCTGAGCCCACCACAAACATTTTTTGGGTTGCAGGGGCAACGACATGGATCCGTCCAGTTTTTAATTTTTCTTTTTTATACCTGATAGGGTTTTATGAGCTTTGTATCTTTCTAATGGATTTTTGCTCTTCCTTGACCACGTAAATAGTGTTTATTCTTTTCTTTATCTTGTGGTTTGCTTCATTTCGTTTGTAACTTTCGTAACACTTCCTGACCCTTTTGAGCCAAGCTGGTTGCCAATTACAAGCTCTAAGTAATGGTAGGTGTCAGAAAACACCAAGGATCCCAAATCCTGAAGTTGGTATACTCAGGACTTGCCATTTCAGTGACAAATATTCAATGCTAATTAAAGAGCAGAGCCTTTTTTTTTTGTTTTAGCGGGGAGGGGGAAGGACGGCAGACTTTGATTGTGCCGCTGCACCTGTCTGCCCTCATCTGCTGTTGGGTCCCATAACTGAGAGGCTGTCAGCCAAAGAAGGTGAATGATCAGGTGAACTCAAAGTGTGCTATATGATTGCACTTGATCTGCCCTCGGGTGGGTATAAGTGCCTCTTTCAAGTTTGCCCTTTCTTTCATTAGAGATGAAGATCTTAGGAGAAAAAAAACCCTGCAGCCAACGTGAAATTAAATACAATTGGATATAATCTGAACAAGAACTGGCTCTAGAACTTTTCATCCAAAAAAAAAAAAAACTGGCTCTAGAACTTGACCCAATTATAGGGGCCATGACTAACCCCCCAGCCCAAACAAGTGGCATGACCCTAGCCCGGCTCAAGCTTAGCTGTGTCCAAGTTACAAGATCATATCTAATAAACATCCCATTACCAGAATTTCTCCCTTGCTCAAATAAGAGAAAAGACAGCATATTTGCACCAGTGATCAATTTTCCAAGTTGTTAAAGCTAGGCCGTTTCGTGTTGAGAAATACATTCAAGGGTGTAAAAAAGTAGATGCGTTCTAGATATACCCTTTTTCCTAAACTTTGTATTACACGGGATTTTCTCTCCTCTTTTTACCAGCTTTTTTCTTCACTGTTATCTCATTTCTGATAAATGCTACAATTTTAATTTCCATTTTTTTCTTAAGTAATTCGCACTGGGCTCCAATATACATTATTAATTTCTCAATATATGCACACAGAACAGGAAGTTTTTCGTTGGGTGGGCAGACTTCGGGTTTTGGGGACAATACTATGGTCTTGAAGGATGATCCATTTATTCGGACCAGTGGCGGAGCCAGAAATTTTTTGCCCATCCATCGTCAGAAGAAATTTTGGTTGTGCATGGTAGATCTGACATGCTCTTCTAGAAGCGGCCTCCCTGGCCGGAGAAGGCGATGGCCATCAAGTTGATGGTACCATCTGGTTTCATCATTCTGAGGGCCTTCATGGTATCGGCCTGCCCTTGGCTAGGCTATAACAACACACTTTCAATCTCTCTTTTCCTTCGTTTAGTGAAGCAAGCATAGTGTTTTGCATGGCACCCATAACCACATTTAAGTTCCAGTCATCCATATCACCATTCCTGTCATTCGGATCTCATGGATGCAAGTTGTTTTCATCAAATTGGACCCTGTGTATGTGATCTGCATCATCCATTTAGTGAAGATCGGCATTTGAATAGACAGAATCCGACTCATGTGGAGGACTTTTTGCTGATTCAAAAATCAATAACCATTAATAAAAAAAAACATAGTTTTTTTTTGTTAAAGAACACTGTCAAAATAAATTGAAAATCATGTTTTTTTTTGTTAAAGAACACTATTAAAAGATTGATTTCTATTAAATCAACCGTGCTAAACCCATCGATAGGGCCATATTGATCAAAACGACTTAGTACCAATGAGATCCCAAAGGGAGTTATGACCACAGAGGATGATATAAGGATGAGTGGAGCCAGGTTCCCCATAAACGTAGGTTACACGGTTTCACAAAGAACAAACGACAAAAGAAGAAGCTGGAGGAAAAGCACACAGATCTTCGTTGAATATTCTCAAAGAGAGAACTCCAACTCTCACAAACTAATAACCTGTCTCTTCTCTTCTCTTCTGCGGTTTTTACACAATTCAATAAGGTGAAAAAAATTAAGGGAAAAGATTAGCACTACCTTCGTCATAAGAAAACACACATGGACGTCGCATATTCTTTCTTTAACATAGTCAGAAAAAAAAAGTCTGGTTTCTAATTCTGGGGTGGGCGACCGCCCACCCATGCCCACCCCTGGCTCCGCCAGTGACACAGAACATATTATCTGATTACAGAATACCCTAAATTGTGGCAGAGAAAACCAGAAAACCCTCTCTTATTTTGCTGTTGGCAGCCTAAGTGCGTACGTGTTCACGTGCACACACACACACAGCTACAATCTAGCGTACTTCTTCAAAGTAGAAGCAGCATCAAGTGCATTTTCTGGTACAGGTAGGTTGGTCAAGAGGGTAACCGTTGATGAAGAGATGAGCACACTTCTATCCAGTGTCAACGGGTCCATTTTCCATAGTTGCACCATCCACACCTTCATAATCAAAGACATGCCAACTTCAGAATAGACCCTCAAATGGTTTTCGAAAAAACAAGCAAAGGCACTACCTTTTAGGCTCTGTTTGTGATCTGGGAGTTGGAGAGAATTTATGGAGTTAGAAAAGTAGAGGCCCGAAATTCCTAGAATTGGCAACGACCACTCTTATGAGGTGGCAATTACCAACTAGAGATGGTTTTGAGTACAAATAAGGTGTGTCACTTCTTTTCTCATTGAAGTTAAAATAGTAATTCTACATCACATTTAACAACAAACTAGAAACTCCTGGGCCTTTCTAGTTAACCACGATATTTTATTTGATGTGTTTTTAAATTTTCCAAAACTTAGTTGTGTTTTTTTATTAATGCTCAAACTTTAGTTGCTTTTCTAGGGATGGCAGTGGAGTACCGGGGGACAACGGACCCCGCCTCGCCTCGCCCCGTTTGGACAGGGGATAAAGGGCATGAAATGGGGATGGAGGCGAGGATGAAGGTTAAAATCTATCCCTTAACAGGGATGGACTTATGCTCCCCGTTCCACCCCATCCCATCCCCCGTCTCAATCCCTGCCTTTTCTCGCCCCGTCCCCAATCCTTTAAGGAATGACTATAGACAGAGGGAAAACGGGGGCCCGTCCTGCCTCACTATAAGAAAAATCATATCCAGACCTGATAAAAAATACATGAACCGTACCAGAACCTGGAAAAATTATAATCGAACCTTCAGTCTGAAACCGAGTCTTAATCAAGTTTTATTTTTTATCACCATACCCAAACACGAACCTTTTAGGGTTTGGTTAGGGTAGGATCCAGGTAAACCAAGCCCCTTGACACCCATAGTTATAAGGCAGAGTCGATCTTTGGGAAACCACAACACAACCTTCAATTCAAGGCTCACAAACATAGCCTAAATGGTTCTTGGATAATGTCATCACCCTTGGCCAGCAGTGTCGGTGACAGACCTATCAACCAATCCCTTCTTGCAAACAAGAAATTGGATAAAGTGCAATCACTTTGTACATGATGCATGTACTGTTGCAACCGATAGCCCTTCCCCCTCCCTTGCAACCGATAGCCCACCCCACCCCACCCCACATAAGCTGTTAGCTCACATATTAAAAGCTGTCACAAAAATGTGGTCACATGCAGCCGCACATGGGCTATGTGCAGTACCTAATCCATCATCTGTAACTAAATGCTTGAGGTGAAAAGATCAGGCGCAATGTGATAGCACAAATATTTGTGCATTAAGCACCTGATCTCCCTTCATCCTAGGGCTAAGGCCTGTCAGTTGTGGGCCCCAAGGACTGATATATCATATGCTTATTGCTCAAATTTTGGAGTTCGAATTGGGTGCATTCACATGACATAAAATTTGTGCATTAAGCACTTGATTGCCCTCCATTAGGCCTTGGGCCCCACAACCGACAACCATATTCCAAAGATGAAAGGTGATCAGGTACTTAAATGCACAAACATTTGTGCAATTATATTGCATTGATCTTTTCACCAAATTTTGTGCCATGTGATTGCACCCTATATGCAAGGAGCAGGGATGGCAGTGGATGGGGGGGACAACAGGGCTTCGCTCAGTTTGAACTGGGGATGAAGAGCATGAAACGGGAATGAAGGCGGAGATGAAGGTTAAAATCTATCTTTGTGTAAGGATGGACTTACGATTTTCCCAGCCCTGCCCCGTACTCATTCCCCGCCCACTCCCTCTCCTTCTCCTTCAAGGGATGTTCATAGACCGAGGAAAAACAAGGCCATCCCTAGCACCGAGATTTAAAAAAGAAAAAAAAAAAAAAACAAAGAAAGAAACAGGCACAGATGCAGTAAACAAATGAGGGAGCAAACTCCACCAGACTTCGTCGAGCAGGTGATTTGTCAATTTACTTCGAAAAAGTGATCTGATATCTCCACCATTCATTGTTTCAATCCTACGGTTTCTTGCGGAAGGTATGGGGCCTAACAAAAAATGTCTGACGATGTCATCCTTAATGACCATTGATCACACCATAATGGACGGTGAGGATGTCAGATCACTATTATTTGACAAATCACTTAATCTCTCCCGTCGGCGTATTAACATGAGCGTTTTTTGCTCATGCCAACATCGTGGCCGTCCTATTTGTATTTTGAAAAGTTAAAAAGTCAACAAAACTAGGTGGCATTCATCCAAAATGCAAACAGACGTTACGATGTTAGCATGAGCAAAAACGATCATGTTCAGCATGCTTCCGGGGAAAGGCACCTACCTGAAGTCGGTTGCCTTTACTGAGGGGCGTGGCCTCAGCCTGGACCAGGTCGCCTAGCTTGGCAGACTTCAGATGGTTGATGTTGAGCTGGACGCCAGCCACCCTTTGCAACCCACATGATAGGTGGGCGCCAATGCTAGCCAAAGATTCCGTTATGAGCGCCGAGATGCCCCCATGCATCACCTTGAAAGGCTGCTCTTTCACCACCACCACCACCATCACCATTAGAAGATTTAGAACAGAAGAAGAGAAGAGAAGAGAGGAAGTCATTATCTATCAAATCGTGAATATTGAACTCACCTGGCAACAGGCTTCCGTGACCCTCAAGCGGCCGCTCACCTTCTCCAGCGAGACGACATCCACCTCAAAGCCTATGGAGCTGAGGGGAACGTCGAGGGCTGTTGTCTTGTCCTCCAATGCTACTTGCATCTCCCGATGTTGTTCCTCTTTCTCTTTCTCTCTGACGGAAGAAACCATGGATTCTTGAGGGAGAAGGGAAATGACCGTATTTCTTTGTGTTTTATGGTGTCAAAGATTTAGGTGAACTTAATAATAGCTGCACATGCAGTTGAACAGCTTTTTGAGGTGGATCAGCTGCCATGTAATTGCACACTTTTAGCGTGCTTTTGCACCCGATCATCACCCTCCATCATTGATTGGCCCCACAGCTGACAGGAGGGGTGATCAGGTGCAGCACACTAAATTCTGCAACTACATTGCACTTGATTATCCCTCATTTTATTCGTTGTGGTTGGTGGTAGATGAGGTGGGAGCCGGTCACGCGGCACAACCACCTATTCTTATCACCTACTTTTTGACATTAGGCTCGGTTTGGAATCTCGGCATCTATGGTAGTTGAGGAAGGAAGTATGAAATCCACAAATCCATTGAATTTGGTACTTCTTATCTGCTTGTTTGAGAATAAAACTTTCAAATCCATTATTGATATTATTTGAGAAGATGAGCAGATTTCATAATTACATCTTTAGGTCCACGGATTCCAAACAAACATGCAAACATGGTATTTGCATTTGATTGCCTTTGAGCGATTGCACTTAGTGATCTATACCTCTATATGGAGGTTACATGAACTAGGTATATGCCTTGACTCTACCGTATTAGGGTGAGAAGGCATGTACCTAGCATTGATTGAGCCTATTAGCTAGACGGACCCAATAAGCTTGAGCTAGTATTTGAGACTACAATCTTCACAAATTTTATAGGGATTTTAATCAGTTAAAATTTAGTTAATCTATTATTGGTAAACATTTTAAGATTGTGCTTGTCTGTGTGCGCGCACATGCAAAACTCATGCTCATGGTGGACCTTTTGTTTCAATGTGATGGCTTGCAAACTATTCATCATATTTTGCGACAACTTACTGGCTAAATACTCTGATTGTTCTGTTCTATGAGTTGTTCCTAATGAATAATTTAGTTGTGAATATGTCTCAGGTTGATGCAGAAATGGAACTATCGTTGTTATTGCATAGTGCCAACAAACTGCCTTCTTTCAATGCATCTGCTAGGGTTCAATGTTGATCATACACTACAAGGAAAATGCTAATTAGCGACGGCAATTTGTGATAGAAATAATCCATCATAAATTAACGACAGATTAGCGAGAGAAAGATATTTGTCGCTAACCTTTATGAAATTAGCGACGAAAACCAATCTGTCACTAATCCGTCGCTCATTAGCGACGGATAATCGATGGAATGCTTTTTGTCACAATATTCGTCGCAACTTAAAGATGGATCAGCGATAGAACCTTTTCGTCGCTATGTTGTCGCCAAATAAGCGACGATATTTTACCGTCGCTAATCCATCACTAATTTTCTCGTAAATCCCTAATCAGAACCCTTTTTTCTCTTACCTGTTTCGTCTCTCTAGCCCGTCGCTCCCCAGACCGCCGCCGACCCATGGTCGTCGCCCGACACTCCCCCTTCGCCAACCTCTGTCGCCCTTCTCAGCAGACACCGCTGACAGAATCCTACGAGCAGAGCCACCGCCGCTATCGTCGACACACCAACAATGTCTCGATCACGGTCCCCCATGCCATCCCTATCGTCGTTGTCTTTCCCGGTGTCTCCCAAGTAAACCCTGCGACCCCCTATCGCCTTTTCCCCCTTTCTTTCGGGATCGTCGGCAAGAGGTGCCCCTCTGCGTTGCTTGATTTCTCCGGCAGAGGGTGGCACCCCCTGCCTCACTTGTTTTCTAGCAGGGGGTGGGCCCCCTTGCCTTGCTTCTTCTTTGGCGGGGGGTGCCCTCTGCCTTACTTTTTTTCTGGTAGGGGGGTGGCCCCCTGCGTTGTTTGATTTCTCTGGCAGGGGGTGGCACCCTCCCTGCCTCGCTTTTTTCTGGCAGGGGGTGACCCCTCTATTTTAATTGTTTTTCGGCAAAGGGTGGGCCCCCTGCCTTGCTTCTTCTTTGGCATGGGGTCGCCCCCCCCCCCCCCCCCCTGCCTCTTTTTTTTCGGCAGGGGGTGCCCTCCTTGCCTTACTGTTTCTCTGGCAGAGGGTGCCCCCCTGCTTTGCTTGATTTCTCAAGCAGGGGGTGGCACCCCCCTGCCTGGCTTTTTTTTTGGCAGGGTGGCACCCCCTGCCTTGCTTTTTCTTTGGCACGGGGTCGCCCCCCGTGCCTCATTTTGTTTTCAAGCAGGGGGTGCCCCCCCTGCCTTACGGTTTCTCTGGCAGAGGGTTCCCCCCTGCTTTGCTTGATTTCTCCAGCGAGGGGTGGCACCCTTCTGCCTGGCTTGTTTTCTGACAGAGGGGCACCCCCTACCTTACTTGTTTTCCGGCAGGGGTGGCACCCCCTGCCTTGCATCTTCTTTGGCAGGGGGTCGCCCCCCGTGCCTCATTTTGTTTCACTACAAGAAAATCAATTGGCGACGGATTAGCGAGAGAAAGATATTCGTCGCTAAAATATCATTTATTTATGATTTTAGCGACAGAAAATAATTTATCGATAATCCACCGCTACTTTGCGATGGATTAGCGATGGATTTTATTTCGTCGCCATATCCTCCGCAACTTAACGATGGATCAGCGACAGAACTATTCCGTCGCTAAGTTATCGCCAAATAGCAGCGCCCTAGCGACGGAATTTGATCATCGCTAAGTCTGGCAATAAAGAGTAGCATAGTTGTGTATTTGAATATGAGTATTTTCCGTTCCTTGAGATCGACTCGGACTCCACCACTCGTGCGAGCCACTTTTTATATTTTTGGTGTCTGGCTTTCACATTGTTTTTATATAAAATATTATTTTAAAAATTATTTTCATAAAACTCACATCACTAATTAATGTTTTTCTTGTAGTGTGAGAGAAATTTTTAAATTTAAATGTTGTTTTGAACGAGATTCAAAATCAGTTTTTAAAAGTCGACCACGTGTATTTACAAATCAGTTTTAAAGTGATTTTAGACACTTTCATGTCATGATTTTGATTATGTTGATTGCAACATAAAAATGTATGAGAGAAAGCTCGAATATGCGTAGTTAACTGTGTTAACACACACATCATAATTTTAAGTTTGGCTCAAGTGCTCATGTATCATTTATGTTCAAAATGGCTATGCATAGATGCACGTCTTAATTCAATTTTTAATATATATAGAAGGATTAAAATACTTGAAACATATGTGTATATGAATTCTCATGCAGGTATCGTAAAAATGTGACACTTAATGCTAAGTATCATAAAGCGGCCATTGAGCCAATGCACATTAAAAAAGAAAATGAATGCAATATTTAAGAAATTGGGTAAACTACCCATGGTGAGTATATGTGATTAAATTCTAAAACCTGAACTTAGGCCCACCGGAATGCAACAATCGGTGTTTTCCTCTCAATTTCTAAAAATGAGTTCTGCCTTCGATTTTTAAAACGAGTTCTTCATTCGATGTCAAGTTAATGTTGTTGTTATCCAGCATTTCAGCAAGTGATTCAATCGATGTCAAGCAACATATTGTGGATTATTAACTTTTTCTGGTTTTGCTTCAATAGCAGTGTAAGAGATAAATGGTGCAAGCATAGGCATCTCACCGGTCAAGAAGCCTTGTAAATCCTGGCTTTCATCTAACGACATGATCTGAGTTTTCCATAAAATGAAATTCATTTGACTTAGTTTCATGGTAACGAAATTCGGCAATCAAGTGTCGAGGGTTAGGAATAGGGACATGCATCATGGTCCATATGTAAAAGAAGGTGGCTCCTGAAAGAAACAAAGAAAGTGAACGGATCTTTCACTTTCTTATGGGCTCTGATACCATAAAGCAAAAATGAAAAATAAGAGAAGAATAGAACAGAGTTACGTGGTTGGGTTTCAATAGAACCTACGCCTCGCTTATCGATGAGGAGAACAGAAAAATGCATACAACACATAGAGCCAGAGAAAAATCAATTTAAAATTCTCTTAAAAACAAGGATTGTTTGTCTTGACAGCCAAAGGAGATTAGAGATCAATTTTGCATTTGATCTTCTTGCTGATTTGAGTAGCACATATCTCGTTTCATGAGATCTTTCCCTTCATATTCATTGAGTTGTATAGTTGATATTAGTGGTTTCCTTTGTCACCTTTCAATCTCTTTTTACTGTTGTTATTTTTCAGTTTGTTCTTGCGCAAATTTAGGCTGATATTCTGACCTGTGAGACTGATATGCTGATCCTGATCTGATTATGCAGACCTGGACTCACTGAATCTGGAGAATTATCAGAACACACATTCTAGGTATCGAACTTGTGAAATCCTTCAAGTTAATGCCTTAAGCCAACTCATCTAGCTTATATAATTGTTTATAAAAAATAATATTATTTGTCAGGGTCTTGACCTCTTATATACCTTCTAAGAGGACAAAAAGAGATTTGCCATCATTAATTGATTTTTCTCCTAAACATTATCGTTGTTATCATTTCAGGATTTTTATGTTAAGTGGCAACTATACTTTCTTCTCTTGCCAAGGCTACATATATCTTCAATTTTCTCAATGCATAGTTCGCCTGCTAAATTTAGAAAACCAGAGTTTGGCAGTTCCTAGCCTAATCATGTTGAATCAACTAAATGCCAAATGTATTTTGTACTTGATATTATTGATATTGGCAGTTTATCATATAATTGGCACTCCAACGAACAAATGAAAGAGCATGTGAATACAGAAGAGATATAAGGTAATTATGATTCATGTCATTTTATGCATTAAAGTCTGCATCCATGAGCTAGCTAGTAGTCTTCATTTCCATTAGTGATGGCTGATGAGAAGAGTGGAACACCGTCTCACTGCTCCACTTCCTAGGTGTCCAGAACACCATTGCCGCAGGGAGAGGGGTGGAACAACACGGAACACCTTTTAGGTATCCCAGTGGAAGTGTGTGACACTATGTTTTAGGCATCCTGTGTGTCCACCATTTGCATTGGGCACGTCGCGGATAGCATAGAGCATGTGAAGAGCGAACAATAGCGACTCGCAGGCGCTGCTGTCTGCAGAATCAAACACCCCTTAAGGTAACATAGGATCAAAAGACCTTGTAAAGAAAACACAAAATCCAAAACTCACATCCTAATAAGCCTAAGCTTCTTTCTCTATCAAAGGCACTCTCTTACAAGAACCCCATATCTTATAAAACCTCATATAGGATATTGTGTCACCCTTTCTTTCAAAGACCAATATAATTTTGAGAAAAACATGATATTTAAAGAAAAAAACACCTACTGCATTTTTATTGAAATATTATGATGATATTTACAAAAATATATATTTTTTACTTAATTTTGTATTTTAATGTTTTTATATTTATATATTTTATTAAATTTTAAATTAAAATATATTGGTATTTTTTCTAAGATCTTAATGTGAAAAAAAAGTTTTTTAATTTATCGCAAGATTTTCTTCCTTTGTTAAGAAAACTCCGATAATGAGATTTGTGACTATATATGGTTAATCTGTATGCTTCTTCTTCTTTTTCTTCTTTGTAAAAGCCACCTAATTTTAATAATTGCCATTTTTATGCCTTTTTTTTCTTAGATATATGTTTCTTTATGGGTTTTTTTTAGTGTTAATAAGTGGCTTTTCTCTTTTTTAGGCCAACTCAATGGGCATAACCTCAACTGTCATTCTAGCCATAACTCCCTGCCCTAAGATACCAAAAGATGGTGCTACCTACCGCTCCAAATGCGACATTTTAACTGAATTTCAATCTCAAAGAGACTTTAGTTAGCACACTTGTTTGGTGAAATTCCAAATGATTTCTGAATAGAAGGAAAAATAGACTCCAAAACCAAGCCGAGCTGAGATATAGCCGATCTAGCCGGTCTTGTGTTCATATAATTGACGGTTGAAGATCCCAAAGGATCACTTCAGGTTCAATCAAAGATGACCCACAACCGACAAAGTCACTTTTGAAATGCATGATCTCTTCACCAACAAAATATAACAAATTGATTAATGAACAATTATTGTCAATCAAATCCCATCAAGACTTTTAAGGGTTTGTTTGATACGCCGTTCTCGCCCGTTTTCGGAAGTTTCGGCCTGTTGGGACAGTGTATGAAACATACACTAGATGCATGGAACGCGTCCTCTGCGTCTTGATTTGAGCGTAATTTCGGTTTCAACTGTCTTGTTACGAAAATACATAACAGGGACGTTTGGAATAAAACATAAAAAAGAACCCTGACGATTTTCCCTCTCCCCTCGTTCTCACTGCCTCTCTCCTGAACCCTCTTGCTATCGCTAGTGGCCTCTCTTCCGACCCCGGCGAGCCGACTACCACCGTTCCTCCGGCAAGAGACTACCGCGGTTCCTGCGGAGTTCGAACCCCTAAATGGCCTGCATCGAGCTCACTGGCTCAATCATTTTCGATGCCTCAAATCTTAGCTTATATGGTCTTTTAAACCCATCTTTTTCTTTTTTCTTTTTCACTTTCACTTTCTTCTTGCTCTAGGGTTACCTTAAAGGTTATCATCAACATTAACTCCTAGAAACGTAATGTGATTCAGAAGTCCAATTCTAGATTTCTAGCATTGAGTGGTCGGGCTACATCCACCCGTGTTCACCGTGACTTAGCAAGCCTTAATAATGGAGATGAAGAATGTCTCCCACCCATGGGCTTGTTCAACCCAGCTGGTTGTTCAGGGTCCAACCTGCCCTAGGAGGTCCTTTTAATAATGTTGTGTCTACATGTGATGCCTTTGTTGTGATCACCTTGTATCTATGACATGTAGGGGTGGCAAAATCTGACCCGACCCGCCAACCTGCTTCTTAGCCGGGTTAGGGTTTGGCTTAAACGGGTTCGGGTCGTAAATGGGTTGACCCGCCTAACCCGTTTATTAAACAGGTCAGGTTTGTGTTAGGGGTATGCCAACCTGCCAACCCGTTTGACCCGTTTAATAAATGGGTTAGGCGGGCGGGCCAACCCATTTACATGAACCCGTCATCCTCTCCTCTGACTACACATTCGATCGCTCCTCCATCATGTGATGGCTCGACACCGACCACGGGACGTGCCCTATCACCCAAACCCCTCTTCTTGCCCGCCCGTCCCTCATCCCCAACTACGCCCTCCGCTCCCTCATCTCCCACTTCGCCCAAGCCCACCACATCCCCCTCTCCTAGACCCTCCCCACGACCCCAACAATGGCTGCAGCCGCCACCCACCAATCGCTCGCGGTGGCATCTCAGAGGCAAAAGGTCAAACAGTTGGTCCCCACGCTAGCCTCGCCCGACTCCCCTCACTCGTCCAAGCTCGACGCCCTCTCCCTTCTCCTCCACCCCTTCAAATACGACAGCAACTTCTAGCAGCTCCTCACAGAGTCCGACTGGACCTCCGTCGTGCTCCTCTGCGCCATAGACCCCCTCCTCCAGGACGCTGCCCTCTCCATCCTCTTCAACCTCTCCCTCAACGACGACAACAAGGTGGGGCTCGTGGCAGAGGCCACCGTCGGCCCTATCATGTCCGCCCTCTGCTCGAGCTCGTAGGCCGCTTGCGCGCTCTCCACCACCATCATCACGAGCCTCGCCATCATGGAGGTGAACAAGGGGACAATCGGTGGGTACCCAGGCACTATCAGGACGTTGGTAGAGCTCCTCAAGGATGGGAATTTAAAGGGGAAGAGGGAAGCGGCCACGATGCTCTCGACGCTCTGTTCATTCTTGAACAACAAGCGACGGGCGGTCGATGTCGGCGCCGTACCCATTTTGCTACCGCTGGCTGCTGCAGAGGAGTTGATGGAGCACCCCGTCGAGGTGCTTAGCCTGCTCTCGAGGTGCGTCGAGGGACGTGAGGCTATCCAGAAGTGCAGGGGCAGCGTTCAGGTGTTGGCTGATATCTTGTTATCGGGTCGACCCATATAAACGGGTTGTCGTGTCGTGTAATTGTGTCGTATCAACCTGACCCATTTATTAAACGGGTTAGCCATGTCGTGTCGAGTTACCCATTTAATAAATGGGTCGTGTTCATGTTTGCCACATCCGACCCGTTTAATAAATGGGTCGGGTTCGTGTTGAGGTAGTCTGACCCGCCAACCCGACCCGATTGTCACCCCTAATGACATGGATGGCACCAAGTGGGCCCACAATTGATCCTGTGGTTATGCAGTGCTAGCTGGCATATCCTGGTTGGGCCAACTCAACCAAGTTATACTTGAGCCACTTCACCCTTAGGCCAGCTAAGCTAAGGTTGATCAAGCAGTCCCAGATCCAGTATTTGTCAGTCTATGACCTAGATCCAGATCATAATCCAGGAAAGGTTTGGACAACTTGGACCGGTTCTGGATCTAACACTTATTATGGTAATCATGGTTTGAAGACTTGAGATGCACTTGATAGGAGTCTGCGTTTGTTCAGGATTGGACCCAGTGATCGGGGTTGATGCAAAACTCATTGATTTAGATTGAGGCATCATCTAGTGATCAGGGTTGAGTACTTTATAAAGTGCTCGGGCCACACAAAACACAGAAAATCACCCCCAATTGCTGGATATGCTCCTATTTAGAGTTGATTAAGTTCACGAAGCAAAGCTAACCTATTGTGCCAACTCTTGGCCAAGAATTCACTAGAGTAGATCCTAGTTTAGACTATGTTCAGTCAAAAAAATAAGGTGTTTGATAGCACATTTTTTGCATTTTACATGATGCTGCGGACGCATGGAATGGCATCACCAACAAACCTTGGATGTGTAGCACATCCGTGGAATCGTGTTTCTCCCCCCTATTACGCTGGGAATAGTTATGAGGGATACCGCTTTAAAAAAAAAACTCAGGCAGAGGAGGGTCTACCATCGACTCTGTCTCTCTCTCTCCCTTCTTTTTCTTTCATCTCTCTCTTCTTTCCTTCTCTCTTTCTTCTTCTTTGATTATGGCTCTAAATAAAAAAAAATGATTAAGGTTTTGAATCAAATTTCTTTAATTAGGTTTTTTTTATTTTCTTTGATTAGGTCTTTGTATCAAATATCTTTAATTATAACTTTTGATATTTAATTTGATTAGGGTTTTTTTCTTTGATTTTCTTTGATTAAGGCTTTGAATCAAATAACTTTAATTAGTTCTTTTGATATTTAATTTTTCACTACAAGAAAAACTTTAATTAGCGACGAAAATAATTCATCGCTAATTTGCGATAAATTAGCTAGAGAAAATGATCTGTCACTAACATTTATGTAATTAGCGACAGAAAACTTTTGTCGCTACTTGGCAATGGATTAGCGACGAAAAAAATTTGTCTCAAGTTCCTTTACACTTTAGCAACGGATCATCGGCAGAAATTTTTTATTGTTACTCTGTCGCCAAGTAGCGATGGAGTAGAGACAAAATTGTTTTGTCGCTAGTCCATCGCTAATTTCTCTCATAAAACCCTAATGCAAGCCCCTTTTCCCTTTCTTTTTCATTCGTTGTTCGCCCGCCGCCCGTTGACCTCCTGTCGCCGACCCGTCCGTCGCCCGTCCGTCGCTCGGTGACCTCCTCTCTTGTATCTCTCACATTTCTCCCTCTTTGTGTTTTTTGGCGAGCTTCGTCCGACGACCTCCTCTCTCATTGCTCCCCCTCTGCATTTTTCAGCAAGCTGACGACCCCAGCCTGCGATGACTCTGCCAACAACATCTCGTCGGTGCTTCCCGCAAGTAACTCTCTCCATTTTCCCTTGCTTTTCCCCCTTGAAATAAGGGTCACCGACGGTCTGACAGAGGGCCGCCAACCTCTGTTGGAGCCTCCCCCTTCCCCCTATGGTTGTCAGAGGACCAGCAGAGGCCTGACAGCCTCTGTCGGGCCCTCCCCACCCCTCTGTAGTCGGTGGGGGCTGGCAGAGGCCCCGATCGCCTTTGCTAGGCTCTCCCCTTGCCTTGATCTCTGGCAGAACATGGAGCTTCGCCCATGTCATTTCAAATGCTGATAGAGGGCTTCGCCCCTATCCTTTCGAATGCCGATAGGGGGCTTCTCCCCCTGTCCTCTTGACTTCTCTGGCAGTGGGGCTCCGCCCCCCTATCCTCATTATGATCGGCATGGGGAGAAGCCCTTTGCCCTTTTGTTTTCTCTGGCAGAGGGTGGCTTCACCCCCCCTGTCCTCGATAATTTTGATAGGGGGTGAAGCCCTCTACCGAGAAATTTTGCCTTGGCAGGGGGCGAGACCCCCTGCCTCATGATTGATTCCTGGCAGGGGCTCAACCCCTGCCTCCCGATGCTTCTCTTTAGGGGGTCTTACCCCCTGCCTCCGGTGAATATTCCGGCAGGGAGTTTCACTCCCTTCCTTGACCTTATTGTCGGCAGGGGCAGCAGCACCCCCCCCTGTCTGTCTTGCTTTTAGCAGAGAGCTGCGTCGTCATGTCCAGGCTCGTTTCCGACAAGAGACGTCACCCCCATTATCATCGAGTAATAAACTTCATTTTAACATAGTGTCTCCTGCAGATTTCGCAACAGATCTCGTTTGTGCCCCACAACCCGTGGTGAGTAAGTGATAAAAGCAATGCAAATCGGGTAAATACACGTGGTGAGTAAGTGATACATGTGCATCACAGGTTATTTAATTTCTTGGATGCACACTTTTCTATTCACACACTCATTTAGTTGTGGATATCTAGGACTGCTTGATGGAGTTTAGAGATCATGCTGAGCATGTTTTTAATGTATGAAAATAGAAGTGTTTTTATTTTTGGAGTTCAGATTTCATGCTAGTCATGGTAGTAGTTAGTGGGATATTAGAGTGTGTTTGCTGCAGGTATATGTTTGACTTTGTTTTGATATGAATGATTTGAATGTATTACAATATTTGATATGATTGTATTCATGCTTGCATGAAGTTACTTTCAATTTGATTATGACTTCCATTTGAAATTGTATCATGAAAATATGCTTCAAATGAATGTATCATGTTAGGAATGAGTTTGCACATGAAAATGAATGATATGTTATCAATGCTTCAAACATGCTTCAAATGAATGGTTTTGCACATGAAAATATTAAGTTATCAATGCATGCATTATAGTTTTTATGATTGAATGACATTATATATATATATATATGTGTGTGTGTGTGTGTGATATATATATCAAATCATTACATCTACCACGAATGCATGATAAATTTGATATTTTCTTCATCATAGCATTCTTATGATTCTCTTTTAACTGGTTAAGTTAATATATGTAACATCATAGGAAAACATGGCTGCAAACCGTGAATGGATGTACCGTAGGATAATTGATAATGAGGTGTCGCTTGAATATATGAATGTTGTTGACAGTTTTATTGAATTTGCAACGGCAAGTGTCAGTACAGTGGATCCCACCGGTCGGATCAGATGCCTCTGCACGATATATAAGAACAATCCATTTATAGAACCTCATGGTGTTAGATATCACCTATACAAGAAGGGTTTTATCAGTAGTTATCAGAATTAGATGCTTCGTGGTGAAGAATTTTAGAACAATTTTGGCGCACGGGTGGATGTGGTGCACGATAATCTATATGTAGATTTGATATTTGATGCTGCAAGACCAGAATTGGGTTTTGCTATAAATCCTATTGATGTACCAACTGGGGTAGAGGAAGAATCAGCAAATGATGCAACTAGTAGATTTTATAATTTACTTAGAGATCTTGATGAGCCACTTTGGAATGGTTGCGAGAGTCACACTATCTTGTCTGCGGTTCTTTAACTACTGAATCTAAAGTCCGAGTTTAATTTGAGTCAATCATGTTTTGACCGTATGTGCTCTATTGCGAAGACTATGTTGCCCAAAGATGAAAAATTGACACAAAATTTCTATCGTGGGAAGGTTATGGTCAACGCTCTAGGTATGAGGTATTAAAAAATAGATGCTTGTCTAAATCACTGCATCTTGTATTTCAAAGATCAAGAAAATAGCAGATCATGTCCGTCATGTGGGCATCCTCAGTTCAAGCTAAAGATAAAGGGCAATGCTAGCACGAGGCCAAAAGAAGTGTTGTACAATCCACTCCGCTACTTTCCTCTCACCCCTAGATTGTAACGATTATATATGTCTTCGAGGACAGCTAAACACATGAGATGACATGCAAATAAAGTTTGACATGATGAAGACAAGATCATGCATCCTGTTGACGCGAAAGCTTGGAAGCACTTTGATCGTACTCATCAGACCTTCGCAATGGAAGTGAGAAATGTTAGGCTCGGTTTATGTACAGATGAATTAAATCCATTTGGGGGTAGATCAACTTCATACTTGTGTTAGCCAGTATTTGTCATATTCACAATGAATATATTGAAATGTATTACAATAACTTGAATGATTTGAAGGTATTGCAATGTTTGAATGTATTACATGAAGTTATTTTCGATTTGATTATGTATCTTCGATAGGTATAGAGTTATGATTTGAATGTATTGTAATGATTTGAATGATTTGAATGTATTGCAATATTTGAATGTCTTGCATAAAGTTATTTTCAATTTGATTATGTATTCATGAAGATATAGAGTTATGTAACTGATCCAATTGTATTGCAAGTTAAGGATAAGTTATCCATGATTAGCAAGTGATATCATATCTTATGTTTTAATGTATTGTAATATTTAATGTGAATGATTTGAAGGTATTGCAATGTTTGAATGTATCGCATGAAGTTATTTTTTATTTGATTATATATCTTCGATAGGTATAGAGTTATGATTTGAATGTATTGTAACGTGTTTGAGTGATTTGAATGTATTACAATATTTGAATGTCTTGCATGAAGTTATTTTCGATTTAATTATGTATCCACGAAGATATAGAGTTGTGTAATTGATCCAATTGTATTGCAAGTTAAGGATAAGTTGTCCATGATTAGCAAGTGATGTCATATCTTATATTTTAATATATTGTAATATTTGATGTGAATGATTTGAATGATTTAAATATATTGAAATATATTGCAATGATTTGAAGGTATTGCAATGTTTGAATGTATTGCATGATGCTTTTTATTTGTTAGAATATGGTTCATGGAGGTCATAGTGGTAGTCAGTCTCAGTCTTTATCTTCACGGTCTGCTTTGATAGGTATATCATTTAACTAATTGTATACTTGATTAGTTTAAATGTGCATTGTGTAAATTTCTAACTCATTTTTCTATAGATGATGTTTCACCTGCATATGACCCACCTACACCAGCTATTCATACACGTCTCGAGGCAACGCCGGATGCAGGTTCTTCTCAGTCTGACACACGACGACTCATTCAAATAGTGTATATCGCTAATCGACCATAAGTATTTCATTTTCACTTATCCTATACTTATCTTATAAATATTGTATATTGATAGTTAATGTGTACCAATTCATGTGCAGTGCGATGTTCGAGCCACAAGAAGTAATACGAGAGATTAGGCAGTCACTAGTTCAACATCTACTAGGACTGGTCGCTCAATGGAAAGAGTACCCAAATGAGGTGTTGGACAGATTGTGGTCCTCATTCATCGTTTATCATAGTTAATATGTTTTATATTTAATTTTTTATTATAGTCATGTTTACTAACTTTCTGAATTATTTGTAGGCTTCGAATCGCTTCGCGACTACAATGGAGGAGCACGAAGCGAGGAAGGTGTGAGAGAAGGTGGCTGACAGTCGATTTGCAGACATGCTACACAATTTGAAGACTGTAGCAAGAAAAGTATCTGGCGGGATAGATTATCCACTGTAGTGGAAGGTCCATGGCTCTTCTACTATCAGGTCAGATTTTTGGGATACAATATGCGACAAGTGGTCGGGGCATGAATTTTGAAACTGCTCAACAAAGGCTGCATAAAACCGAGCAACGATGCCCGATGCCCATCTACACATAGGTGGATCTAGGACTTTTGGGAGCCACCTGAAGAAAATGGTAACTCATCAATATATATATTGTCAAATTTATAAGTATTATTGCATACCTGTTAAATAATTTTTTTATCATTTAACTTTGCAAGAAGTAGAAAAATGAGGCATTGTGTCATACAAGGATGTGTTTGTTGAAACACATAAACATAAGACCACAAGAGAGTTCGTATCAGAGAAGGCGAGAACGATAACGATATATATTTATTGTATTAATAAATATTATAATATACAAGTTATCAAAAATATTATAATTCTTAATTTTTAATCCACACTATAAACATTACTCTGTAGGAGTCATACGAGCAACAGATGGTAGAGCGATATGGCGATGACTCCACTCAGCATCCGCCTTTTGATCCTGCAGCATGGGTGACTGCAACAGGTGAACCCAAAAAGGATCATGTGTTCGGGTTTGGGAGTAATATGAACACCTCACCAATCATTGCCTCCTCCAATCACGACTCTCAGAGTTCTCCCACCAGCATCAACTCCAAGCATCCGACTGGCCTGCCTAATTCTTGGGATGGTATCCGCCAACTTGTTAAGGACACAATGCATGACCATTTACATGAAGCAATTTTCGTTGTTGTCTGTAATGAGTTGTGCAGCTTTTTCCAGGACAGGGGAACTTCATCTGCAGGTGCTTGTCAAGTATAAAAGTTTCATGTCATTTGTTTCATATCGGTAGATTTCAAGCTAGTATATGCATGATTTCATCACTATGAAGGTTTTTTACTGCCTTATAACACATATATGCATGATTTCATCACTATTAAAGTTTTATTACGACATTAGAACACATATAAGCATGATTCCATTACTATGAAAGTTTTTTCACTACCTTAGAACATATATATGCATGATTGAATCACTATTAGAGTTTTTTGGCAACCTTAGAACACATATTTGCATGATTAAATCATTATGATTTTTTTTGTCAGCCTTAGAACACATTTGAATTCTGTTAATATCCTTCACTTTATTGCTAGCTAGACTATGTGTAATTCACTCATGTTACTTTGATTGTCTTAGCTTAGGTGCATTGCATATAATTTATTTCATTATATTTTGTTTATCAATACTAACTTTTCTTTTCTCTTATAGGATGCTGGAGATAATCAGCGTAGAGGAGCTGAAGGGGCAGATCAAGACAATGAAGAAAATGACTCACAGAATCTTGGCGATGATTAGATTCATGTGTTGAATTTGTTGTACCTTCTTGTTCTTTCAAAAGAAACTCTTTATAAATGTTCACTTGTAAATAATTAGAACTTGGCGAGGATTATAGTAGATCAATAAATTGTTTTAGTTGCTTTGTATATGTATTTTTTATGTATACTTTGTTTTTTATATACAGGATATATAAATTGTATCACGAGAATTTTTTTTCGATATTTATATTTTAAATAAATTTTTTTTTGTGATGAATTAGCGACGGATTTTATCTGTCAATAATTAGTATCGACCTCCAATTTAGCGACGGATCAGGGGTGGATATTTAACCGTTGTAAAACTGAATCGATTGATGTTGTGCGACGGATTTTAATCTGCGATAAAAGTTAGTTGTCGCTAAGCTCTACAGTGATGGATTAGCGACGGATTGCGACCGACGTCGCTAATCCACAGATTTCTTGTTGTGTTTTATTAGGCATTTTCTTTGATTTGGTTAAGTTTTTTATTAGGGCTTTGAATCAAATTTCTTTAATTAGGTCTTCTTATGGTTGATTTGATTAGTGTTTTCTTGTATTTGATTAGGGTATTTTTATTTTCTTTGGTTAAGGTTTGAATTAGGACTTTTTATATTTAACTTTATGGTTTATTTATGGCTTGTTTGATTTTATGGTTTGTTTTTCTTGTAGTTTAGGGTTTTTGGTTTATTTATTATTTATTTCTTGCATTTTAGTATGATTTATTTATGATTTTTTAGTATATATATAAAAATATGAATTCTTATTTTTTCTCAAATTACCCAAAATTTAAACATTGTTTGGTACTTGGATCCAGTTTGAGATCTATATTTGGGGTTACAATCCATTAATTTTTGATAAATTTTCATAATTAGATTCAATATGACACTGATTAAAGTATTTAAATATAAAAAAATATATCAATTCTTATTTTTTTCTCAAATTACCCAAATTTAAATATTTTTTGTATTTAGATCCAATTCGAGATTCATATCCAGAACTAAAATCCATAATAAATATGTTAAAACACTAATAAGTGGGACAAATCGAGTTGTATGATCCAAAATGAAGATACTAGATCCATTATCCATGTGTCCAAGTTGTGAGCATAGCGTGAAAATCAAACGTCGGACACAAGAAACACAACTTCTTATCCAATGAAAACAAATGCTGAATGTAGTACAGAACATACAAAATATGTATTTTGTCTGTTAGATTCTACTATTTTGTCCAATATTGGAGAAGCAATCAAACACCCTGAGAGAGACTAGCATTTGATTCGATTCAGACAGCTGGGACTAAGAAATCTTGCCTGGCTGAGACCAATTCAACCAAGACTCTCTCTCTCTCTCTCTCAAAGATACCTCCAAGGGCTGTCCATGCACAGGACAAACGTTTGGAAAAAACCAAATTCACAGCCGACAAATCTTGCAGACCCATGAAAGCAGAAAAAATTTGCCTTGAGAGAATTAGAGAGATGAGAACAACAATATAATGAATAAGAACGCCGTGGTTCTGGTGGCAAGAACGAGGAAGCAATAAAAGGAAAAGCAGGCCGCAGACCAGGGGGAGGGGGGAAGGAAGAGACTTAGAGAAGAGAGATGTCAACGTCTACACCACATTAATGCTGTCGCGGTGGCAGTGGAGTGACGGTGTGGGCGCCGCTATCGTTTACTACAAGGCTAGACGGTTGCCTGAGCTCCCCTCCCTCCTCTTTTCTTTGACCTCACCCACCACCACTCACATCCAAGTGATAGTGAAGCCCATGACTACACCATGGACGTCTCTCATCAGTCATCCCCCACCCTCACCTACTGTTAATCAATCAGAGCCACTGATGCTGATATATTTGCTAAATTGGAGTCCGTTTGGCAGAAATGACAAGTTCGTGAACACTGTCCACGCCAATCAAGGGTGAAGTGACCAAATTCATGATGTCTACTTTTCAACAATTTATTGCAACTTCTGGGTGCATTTGACATCGCACGAAATGTGACCAAGTTCGTGAACTCTAAAGATTTTCTCGTGCTGTGTGACCAAATTCATGGTATTCAACTTTTCAGCTTTTTCATTTCAACTTTGGGACGCATTTGGCATCACATGAGATGTGACCGAGTTCGTGACCTTTAAGGTGTAGCATAATGTGTGACCAAGTTCATGGTATTCCACGATTCTTGCCCGCTATTCTGGAATATTGTTGATCGAGACTAGATATTTTGAGTGTTTATGTTGAAGGAAATGTGAGGAAGTTTGTGCCACATGAAATACACCAGATTTGGGAACTCTAATTTGTCTTTCACTACTAAAAGCATGACCAAGTTCATGAGTGTGTCCAAGTAATTTACCAAACTAACTAAAATTTGAGTTTAGCATCATATAAAACTTGAACAAATTCGTCAAATCTAGATTTCCTGCCAAGATTTGCACCGAACTAGCGTGTATGGAATGCCATCAAGTTGGTTTTCTTCTAAAAATGACTGCAACAGAAGGTTGACCGAGTGCATGAATAGCATACAGATGGTTCCTGCCAACCTGTGGCGTGTTTGGTGCAATGTGAACCATGATATAGTTTGGAAACTTCAAACGCCGGCCATACTAGGTAGTAAAATAAATGTTGGAGGTCCATAAA
Organism: Nuphar pumila; assembly: GCF_984573655.1. Lineage (NCBI taxonomy): Eukaryota > Viridiplantae > Streptophyta > Magnoliopsida > Nymphaeales > Nymphaeaceae > Nuphar > Nuphar pumila. The sequence continues at coordinate 16,125,206 of NC_143252.1, forward strand.
CTAATTAACTAGTCTACTTAATGAGTAGGCATAGCCCGAACATCAACAATGGCTTACATCATTTGATGAACATATTCATACTTAATTTTCTGCCTACGGCAATATCATACTGTCGTTGAATTTATTGGCCACGAATTGAAGTCTCGATGAAGGTTTCTTCCAAATCTTGGAAAAACAGGAAGTTGCCACAAAATCTGACGTCCCTACATCTTCTTCTTCTTTCTCTGAATATATGGGATTTGTTCATACTATCAACTGCCAATATAACTCTCCAAGTTTGGTTCCGCATCCATTAAATTCAAAACCTTGTAAAATATGTCTTTCCGATTTCTAAATTAAGGACATGTAAACTAACCAGCTGACTGAGAATCCGACCTGGGAGCAGGTCAGACCAAGGAGCCCCTGGATCGAAAACTGCGCAAGGCTCCTTAAATGCCGTCCATCCCATCGTCAAGATGAATGACACCCAAAACTGCAGGCAGGCTTCATGTTTATTACTCTTCATCCAGAAGGTGAAAAGCATCAAAAGTTTTGGTAGGGGACTACCATTTTTTGTTGGATTTTGGGTTCTGATCATCTTCACCTTAATTCACGATGAACGGTATCCAAGGTGCCTTGAACAGTTTTAGTTTTCTGCCCAAGGTCTTTGGACCTGATCCGCTCTCATTCGACCCGCAGCACTAGCCAGGAAAATATTTCTATTGGACGTGAAGCTGTTCAAGATCCATCCCCACGGGATCCGCATCAAAAACTCATATACGTACCCTGAACTTCTGTTCAGTATTCCGTCTTGTCTTTTTCGTATCTGAGGGCCTGTTTGGAATCTAGGAACTGGGATAGGAGTTAATGCATTTGGTGGTTGTTTGGAAACTGGTAGCTGGGAGTGGACCGGCGTGGGGGACAAGGTCTCCACCCCTGCCCCGTCTCAAAATCCTGCCCTCCATCTTTGCACGGGTCTTGATTTTAACCTTCATCCCTGTTTTCATTCTCGTTTCATGTCCTCCATTCTCGGTCAAAACGGGGCGAGGCGGGTCAGGGCAGGGCCCTGTTTCTCCTCGGTCCACACTGCCATCCCTAAAGAAGGATCGAGGACAGGAAAAATCGTAAGTCCATGCCCGCACGGGTTTTGATTTTAACCTCCATTCTCATTTCATATCTTTCATCCCCGTTTCATATCCTCCATCCCCAGTCCAAACAAGGTGAGGCAGGGCAGGGACTCGTTTTCCCCTGGTCCACTGCCATCTCTAGTTGATGCATTTGGTATGGAAAGTGGCATTGTATTTACACTAAAGCATTGAATTGATAGAATCCAGGGATTTGGCAGCTGCCAATGCCACTTCCCATGATCCCAGCGCCTAGTTTCCAAACAGGGAAAAGATAGAACGAGAAGAATTAATAATAATAGGCCCCACACGCTCAGGTGTCATTACGGAGGACCAACCTTACTCCAGAATGACCCACCACGTCTCAAATAATACATTGAACACTACAAAGTTTGAGCTATTGAGTGAGCTTTTCGGAGAACCAAAAGGCCAGTCTCTCTCCGAGAGAAACTGATCATCGCTTCTTTCTCTCAATGATGCATAGTAGGTAAGGACCAGTCTTTTTTTTTTTTTTTGTTCTTTTAAAGGAAATGTAAGGACCAGCATTACCTAACTGACCGTTCATAAACAACAAGAAAATTCAACTATAAAACGTTAGGTTTGGGACTAGATTAATTGGGCTCTTACATTTTATTTGATTGGAGGTGGGCTGCACAATATAGTATAGTACCATAATGTAATATATAATCCTCTCTCTCTCTCTATCTTACGTACATATGAGAGAGAAAGAGAGATAAACAGACTTGAATGGGCCAATGTGTCATATGTTTAGCGGCATATGATCTATTATTGTGTTCATGTATGTTAGCGTGTGGATTTGGGTGGATGGATTGAACCACGACCAACAAAATAGATTAGGTTTAAGATGAATGAAAAGTGCATGTTTTAGTTCTACACCTTAATTCACTTGAAGTACCATAAACTTAAGACATAGGTATTTGAAAAATGATGGCCTTAATAAACTCATTCCTTTGCCTTTGGTTGGTAAATACGTTAATTTATTTTCATTAGCTATCATATTTTTTTCAATTTATGATGTTTTTTAAATTTATGATGTCTTAGGTAGGAGTACAAAGCACTCTCTCCTATTTTTCAAGCTTGGTGACCAAAAGTGGCTTAAAACAGGATAACTGGTTGAGAAAGCTACTTAGCCTAGCTGAAGCAAAGAAAATGAAGAAAAAAAAGCAAGCACTCCAAATTCTCCATTTCACCCAAACTCAAGATGTTTGAAAAATGAGGTCAAAGGGAGATATTTACATGCATTTTCAGATTTAAACTCACCTAGGTGGTCGACAGTTGAGCCAACTATGTACAAACTTGATTGTCGATAGTTTGGCTAATTGTCGATGATCAGCCTGGATATGGGCCAATCAGGTCGAAGCCGATACAGATCTGGTCCACACCCTGTTAGGTAGTCACCAGTTGACACAACTGACAACAACCAACTTGGGTATGGGCCGACCAACACGTTTCGGGAAAATGCCAGCATCTTGAAATTAATAAATTCGTTTGACGAGCAATTTAGTGTGTTGAAAAGATAACATTGTCCTCTACAAGTTGTCATTTAAGTGCAAAACCAAATTCAATCGTTTGTTATAAAAAATGCCTTCAAAACAATGCCTACTTTCTGATCAAAGTAATTTTTAGCTTGTTGGAAATCTAGAAACCTATACTTTGGTTAAAAGTGATTGTGGTTGTTATTTCATGGGTCAATGTTTGGCAAAAATCAAATTTCCTTAGCAATGACCTGAAAACCTTCAAAAATATTCTTTAGAAAAAACATTTTTATCAAATACAACTTTGAAAATACCTTTTAGAAATATGTGAGTGTGCCTAGTGATGAATAGGATAAGATATAATTCCTTCTTTTGCGATAAATACTTCATATTCTTGACAAATAACAAAGTATAAAAGGTTAACACCCTGAAATTGGAGGAATCTGAAAATTAAAGTTGGTTTAGTAAGATACTGGATGATTAACACATTCAAACTAAAGAATTAGGAATAATATAATGTGATGAGTTTCATAAAAGTGTGGTTAATCCTCTCAATTGAAGCCATCTATCAAAGGGAAAAATTATCAAAAACCCAAGTTTCATTAAAAAGCTGGGTCCTAAAGTGTATTTTGAAAAAGCATGAAACTCTTCCTACAATATCAGGTGAAGGGTGAATCTCTAAGGGCACGTTTGGAAGAGAGAAAAACTCTCATAGGAAAAGAAAGTTTTGCCTATGAGAATTTTTGATATGAGAAGTTTTCCAAAAGAAAGTTTTTTGCTTGTTTGTGTAGCATGAGAAAAATAGTGGGAAAATGTGAAAAAATGAGAAAGAGGAGGAAGAGTTTCATACTTTTTGAAAAGACACTCTCCTTTGGTTGTAATGTCTCAAGAAATATGCTATATTGGTTTCAGTTCCAATGATTTTTGGATTATGATTTGCATAGCAAGGTTTACTACACGAGGCTAGCTAAAAAAATTTCTACATTGAGAGCTTTGAGAAACCATTTCTTGAGGATGAATCACAACATGGTATAGTTGTTTCTCTCTTTGTTTTCCACTTGTCATCTCGCTCAATTATTTATATGTATATCTAAGCAGATGATTAGCTAAATCGCCTACATTTCATTAACTTATGGTTCACTGGCCCTTGTAGTACCTTGTGGCACAAATCAGGAAAGGAATTTCAGATGTTGAGGCAGGGAATTCAATGTCATTTGCTACTGGGAAGGTGCAACATCATAGAAATTTATGAAATTCTTATTTGCGATATTGGAGAAAGTAATAGTTGCTCCACTGAAAGTTCTGATCAATAATTATCACATTGTTGCATACGTGATGATTTCCATCCTGTTTCTTTACTTATTTTTGTTCAATTTTCAGGTGTGGATTTTGTGTGTCACATAAAAAAGGATAAAATGAAAGATTTATCAGTTTTATAATGGATGCTACATTCACAATGCTTTGAGAGTTACCCATTTTTTGGCATTGCATTTTTTCCATTTGTTTTTAGATGAATTACATTGGGATATTTTTGTTGGGTTTGATGAGATAGTATGGAAGCTTCACAAATATCCAATGGATTTCAGATTCAATGACTATGCCTTCTATGATGCATGATTTACAGTCTCAAATTTCAAAAGAATTGGATATTTCAAAGTTGAGAGTGAGGTTAAATCAAAGAAATTGTCCCAACACACCAACACATGAGAAGCTTAAAATGTGGGAGAGATTGAAAATTCTCAGTACATTATTGTTTTTGTTTTAGCAATTGTCATTATGTAATTGTGCACCCCTTTTTTGTGTTGTCATGACTTCTCACCACTGTCAAACACTAGTGTTCTTCTCTCTTTCCTTCATGTGTTTCTCGAGTCACTTCTCACTAGTAAAAGTAGAAGCAGAAGCGAATTACATTACAAGTTAAATACTGGCCACATTCTCTTCCTTATAGAAATTCCCTATTTACAAAGAAAGAGTCCAAGGAAAAATTTGAAAAGCTTCATCCTTCCTTTTTTGTTGTACTCAATATGAAGAGAAATCAGTAAATATGTTTCATGATTGACTTCTTGTATTCTTCTATTCTTTTAGTGCCTTGAAAGATTTGCCTAGATTTTTTTTATCTAAGATTTGGCTTCTATCTTGTGAGTTTATATGTTCGTCTCTCTTTTGGTTAAGGTCTAGTTTCTTGCATGATTATCTTGTGTCTTCATTGTTTTGTGCTTATTGGTTCATATTTTCTTCCTGGTTTTCTTTACTAATTTGTTTGTAGTTTCGATATTTGTCAAAAATTACAATTGATGGACGGTTTTTATGGCTTTCTATTTGGAGTTGGGAGGATCATCTCAATAAGGTTTTCGAGCTCTCTTGTTTTTTCATCTTTATGTTTTATTTTTCTTCTTTAACCTTCAATTCCATTTAATGTTTTGGACTATATATCTATAAGTACAATTGGTAATATAATTAAACAAAAAAGAAAGGCAAGAGATTGATTATTCCAATAAGAGAAATAGGACCAGTATGGTATCAGGTATATAACATTTCATTGAACTGAAGGAAGCCATGCATTGATGTTTTCTCTCCATGCTCAATTAATAAATTATTTCATATCACCTGAGTCACATCTGCTAATTGGTAACTTATTTCTTCATGGGTTCAACTTGAAATTGGTAAGAAGATATGATATTGTTTGGGGATTGATGACATATACTTGTGATATGAGATGACATCTTCTGAATCAGGGTGATGTTGCCTATCAACGAGCTGATTAGAAAGGCTAATGACTTTAATATTGTCTTTTACCTTTTGAGATTTTTGACATAATTTGTAAGAGTTAATAGAATAATAATTAGCATATTTTTATCATGGTATGTAGCCATTATATTTTCAAGTTCTTGTGTTTTTCTTGGTAAACAAATAAAAGTAACAATTCAAATCTAAAATAACATCACTTGCATACTCTGGTTTTCTTTCCCGTGCAAATGCACTAGTTTTGCACAAGTATATATCATCTAAGAAATTTGGGTTGTTCTTGTATCACGAAGAGTGGAAGAAGATCTACTTCAATGAGCATCTCATGAAGCTTAATGGGGTTTTTTTACTCTTTATTCCTCGCATTGGCAGAAGCTACAAACAGCCATGCCTTTCTCATTTCTTTGGTACTTTCTTCAGTTGCTTTGAAAGCAATATAAACAATTCAGTTGTTATTTTAATTGCATTCTTGAGTTTGGATAATTTCAGTACCTTTTAAGGTGTCTTATCTAATGTTTGCAGGGGTGGTGCTTATTTTTTCATTATTTTCAACATGTTCTTTGGTATTTTAGAAACATGCCATAGAAAGATGATCATAATCTTGCTTTGAAATGTTGTTGTATGGGAACCTTTTGGGAGTCCAAAAAGTCATAGCCATGATATGACTGGCAATTGATTCAATAAGTAAATTGTTGAAGAAATACCTATAACTACTGAATAAAAAATGATATGTAATTATTATAAAGTGCTAAAAAGAAGTCTTTGCACAAACACATTATTTTGAAAATGAAATGGTATATAAGGTTTTAGCTTTAAATCTAATAGATGGTGAAGTAGTATGGGCTCAACTTGGCTCGTGTAAACTCATTCAAGTATAAATATAGAATCTGACAATGAATGCTGAAATGTTACATGAAGCTGCCAAGTTGTCTTTTTTGGAACAGGAACACCTAAAAACTGTATAGGGTTTGGCAATACATGATGCTGTTATAATTTTTGTTACTAGAATCTAAATAATTGGTGAAATATCACAATTTTCTTTATGATGACAATGTTGGGAAATAGTGTGTCCCTTCGTATGTGTCTCTTCCCATGCATCATACCTTTTGGTATGATGCATGGTGATACCTTTTGGTATGATGCATGGTGACCCTTTGGAAGTATCCCTTGGATATCTATATATATATATATATATCTATATAGATATATATGCTACAATGATAGGCAACGGTATGGGGAAATAGTGAAATTGAAGGCTTACAGAGATCAGTCCTTGCTCACCCACTGCTTGAAGGCCTGTGTACTCATCAACAGGAGCAGTTCGGCTAAGGAGATCATTTGTCTCTCACATCAGCGCAATGACAAGGATAGGGATGTGGCCCTATCTCTTCATATTATGTAATATGTTATGCAATGTGTATACTCCTCCATGATGCCCCACATTATGGTATCAGAGCCAGGTTCCTCATACATTTTCCCACTAACCATGCATTACGCTACATGTGCGGGCGTATTGGGCCTTTCAGCGCTTTCAGGATTTAGGTCTGGCACTAGTACCACTGACTGCATGTCACTGTGGGGCGACAGAAGATAGTGACAATAGCAATGTTGAAACTCCGACAGACTGTTGCCATGAGGTGGCAACAATATATATATATATATATATATATATATATATATATATATATATATATATATATATATATATATATATATATATATATATATACACACACACCTCTCTGTTTGTCGGGGTTGTCGTCGTGGCCATTGAGGGAAGGCATCGTCGTGGTGTTTCGTTGGGAAGAAGGCAGTCATTGGGTTGTCGCTTCACCAGCATCTTCGCCGGTGAAGTCCCTCGACAACAAGAGCATCTGCAGCATCTGGGGCACCGAACACCCCCCCCCCTCTTTATGCCTTTTTTTTTACTTTAGTCATCGAGCTATGTTGAGGCAGTGGGTCATCATCAAAGATCTGGAAGGCTAGATGCAGGTCTTCATCGCCAACCGTTTTTCGGTCGGAAGGTGCCTGCAACTGCACGTCATCGTGGGGCAATGTGCATTGCCGTCAAGCCATGCATATGTCGTAGACATTAGAACTATAGGGGGATTTGCCAGTGTCGAGGTCATCGTCGGAGGTGCATCACCGAGGATAGGTGACCGTCGTCGGCTGGGCATTGACATGGGTCGTTGTACAACGACGTGGGTCACCGTGGGGCGACGAAGGCAGAGAAACCATTTCGGTTTCTCAGAATCAGTAAACAGAAACCCATGGGTTTCTGTTTTAATGGTTGATACCAGATCGGGTCCATCATTTTAATTTGGTGACAGGCCTAATCCAAACTCATTTTGGGTGGATCGGGTCTGTCATTTCCATTGGATCGGACCCAAACTCATAATGGTTTTGGGTCTGAGTCTGATCTGAAAAGATCCGAGTCAATTTTCGACGGGGTCTGACCCGGATCTAGTTCAAACCTGATCCGACCTGGGTATTGTTTCTCACTGTACTTGACCTGATCCAGTTCCCGTTCTAGAATAGTGTGTTCCCTGTTGTTCGAAATGAGATCTTCTTCTGTTTGGAGTTGAACAAATCAGTTTCAGAACTGGTTCATCGGGTTCTGGGACTGGTTTTGTCTGTTCCAGTCTGATTCAGTGTGTTTTGGACCTGTTTAAAGCCTTTTTGGACTGATTCGAGGGTTTTCTAGACCAGTTCACTACTTTTTTGACTAATTTGGAGGCCATTTTCACTAGTTCATCATGTTTTTAATACTTTTTATAAATAAAATAATCAGTTTGAATAATTTTGGTGTCGGTTCAATGGTTTTGGGGCTTTCTTGAACTTTTTTGGAGTATCATTGTGATTGATTCATTCATTTTTAGAATCAATTAAGGAGTTTTATGCACATTCCATGTATAACACTTAGTTTATTTTGCACACATGTGTTAAGATGTATGATATTTCATTTATGTTTTAGAAATATGTATTTTTTGTACATCATATGGACAATATTGACATAAAGTATGATATTTGAATTTTGATTAAGATGCATTTATAATCACCAAAGTGGTCAAATGTATGCTTAATTAAGTTATTTTGTACCAATAATGGAATGAGTCAATATTGAAATTGTGCCAAACTCAATCAAATGATGGACTGCCCAAAGGTAGTGATGTCATGTTCAAAGTCTAGAAGGATAAGATGAAAAGAATGTATCCCAGCACATGAAACATGTAGCACCCAAAGGTGTCATGTCGACTTGTTTCTGGCTACATGTCTTTTCAGTTTATCAAATAGTGGGAGGTGAAGTGCATTTGCGTGTTATGGGTACTCGCCAAAGTGGGACCATAATGACCCCTAGCACTTGCCTAGAAAAGTGTAAATGATAAAAAGATCTTATTATTGCATTTACCTTTTCAAATCTCGAGTGTGCATGAATATTTATGAATGTCTTTTTTGTCATTATAGTGTCTAATTCTGGGGTTCATGATGGTCCAAGTCATATCTTTTTTCTAGATGGATCAAATTTTAGTGATTTAAAGGAAACTTTACAATTTACATTAGGTTATATGGATCTAAATTTAGCCTTGTGCAAGCGTGAGCCTACGTCGTTAACTGACAATAGCACATCTGAACAGAGAATTGATTTTGATAAGTGAGAGCACTCGAATAGACTTAGCCTACTGCTTCTGTAGTCTCATGTGGCTAAGAATATTAGGAGCGTCATACCCATATGTAGAACAGTAAAAGAATTTCTAAAAGCTATAGAGGCACAATTTGTCAGTTCACATAAAGCAAGGGCTAGCACCTTGATGACAAGGTTAATATCTATGAAATATACTGGTGGGGAGAACATCTGATAACATATTCTAGAAATGAGAAATATAACAACACAATTGAATGATATGAAGGTCAGCATATCTGATTCCTTCCTGGTCCACTTAATAATGACTTCTCTGCCTAGTGAATACAGATCATTTAGGATCTCTTACAATACACATAATGACGAATGGACATTCAATGACTTGATGTCCAAGTGTGTTGAGGAAGAAGGGAGACTGAAAGGAGAGAAGATACATAATGCTCATGTATCTTCTCATAAAGGTCACAAAAGGCATGGACCAAAAAAGAATGTCATTAAGAAAAAGGCAAAGAAGAACTTAGATACATTTGTGTCCAACGAGTCAGGCTTCAAGTCTCATGAAGAATCTTCTATCAGGTGCTTCTTTTGCAAGAATAAGGGACATTTAAAGGCAGACTGCATGAGGCACAGGAACTGGCTGGCAAAGAACGGTAATTTGTCATTCATTTCTCATGAATATAATTTGATTAACATTCCAACTAATAGTTGGTGGATTGATTCGGGTGCCACTATCCATATTGCCAACACCTTATAAGTCTTCCTCAACAAAAGGAAACCAACGGATCATGAAAACATCATTTTCTCAAGAAATAAGATGCGCTCACATGTTAAGGTCGTTGGAACCTGCAGAGTAATTTTGGGAAATGGGTTTATTTTGGACTTATTTAATATATTTTATGTACCAACATATAGTAGAAACCTCATTTCTGTATCAAAACTGGATTCCATTGATATTGTTTTAAATTTGAAAAATCAAAAATGACTATCTATAAGAATTCAGTTCTTGTTGGTTCCGCAAATGTATGTAATGGATTATATCATCTAGAAATTAATGTCCAAATTTGTGAAACCCTTTTCTCAGAAAATGTGTTGATTGACAATAAATGTGGCTTATTAGATAAACAATCCTATATGCTCTGGCATCGTTATCTGGGTCATATATCTAAAGATAGGATCCAACAACTTGTGAAAGAAGGGATTCTTAAATCCATTAACTTCATAGTTAAGGAACCGTGTTTGGATTGTATAAAAGTCAAGCAAACCAACACATACAAGAAAGGTGCCAAAAGGAGCAACCACAAGTTGGAAATTATTCATACGGATGTATGTGGACCCTTCTCTCCTTGCCATACAAGAGAAATGTACTTCATCACCTTCATTGATAATTACTCCTGGTACATGTATCTCTACTTATTATTTGAAAATCTGAAGTCTATAATGTTTTCAAAGACTTTAATAAAGAAGTAAGAAACAAATAGGGGACGTAATAAAAATAGTCAGATTAGATTAAGGTGGCAAGTACTATGGGCATTTTACTGAGATGGCACAACGGGAAGGACCATTAGCATGATTTCTTAGAGAAGAAGGAATAGTTTCTTAGTATACCATGCCGAGAAGTGCATACCAGAATGGTGTAGCTGAAAGAAGACATTATACGCTTAAAGAAATGGTACATGCAATATTGAACTACTTAACTCTTTTAATCACCCTGTGGGGTGAAGCTCTGCAAACAACTGTACATGCCTTAAATAAGGTCCCTACTAAGGTTGTCTTAACAACACCTTATGAGTTGTGGACAGGTAGGAAACCATGTCTAAGTTATATTTACATATGAGGTTGTCCTATAGAAGCAAAATTATATAATCGCCACATTAAGGCTTTGAAACCTAGGACAATCAGTGGTTTCTTTATTGATTATCCAGAAAGGTCAAAAGGATTTAAGTTTTATTATTCATCTCATACACCACAAATAGTAAAAACAGATAAAGCTAGATTTTTAGAAGATGGTTTTGTTGGTATAAATGCAATGCAAAATCTCACTTTTGAGAAAATTCAGGATAAAGTTACTCTACCTGAAAATTTAAACTTTCTTTTATTATTCATTCGAATGATGAAACAAAGGTTGATCCAGTTAGTGATGCATCAACTCAAGAAGAACCATTTGTGGATCATGTTGAAGAGCATCCACAGGTTGATCAAGTTAGTTCACCTATCAGGAGATCCACAAGAATTATAAGATCAGCTATCCATCTAGATTATATGGTGTATCTACAGGAGCCCAATGATATCATAGATATTGATGATTCATCTTCTTTTAAGGAAGCTATTGAGTGTGAGCAATCTTTATTTTGGATAGAGGCCATGAAAGAAGAGCTAGACTTTATTGCAAAAAAACAAGTATGAGACCTTGTCGAATTGCCTAGAGGAGTCAAGCCCATAGGGTGCAAGTAGGTCTTTAAGATAAAAAAAAAAGACTCTAAAGGCAATATCAAAATGTATAGGGCAAGGCTGGTTGCTAAAGGTTTCACTCAAATGGAGGGCATTGACTACAACGAGACATTTTCTCCTGTCTCGTCTAAGGAGTCAATGAGAATTATTTTTGCCATAGTAGCTCATTTTGATCTAGAGCTACACCATGTAAAAACAACTTTCCTAAATGGTGAATTAAGTGAAGAGGTATACATGGAACAACATCTAGGTTTCTATAAAGGTAAGTCAGACCGCTTGGTTTTCAAGTTGAAAAGGTCAATATATGAACTTAAACAGTCCTCCCGTCAATGGTATATGAAGTTCACTAAAGTCATTTTGACATTTGGATTCACTGAAAATATCATTGATCAATGTGTATACCTCAAAACAAGTGGGAGTAAGTTCATAATTTTGGTACTTTATGTGGATGGCATCTTACTTGCAACCAATGATAAGGATATGCTGACAGAAATCAGCAATTTTTATCCTTTCATTTTGAAGTGAAATACCTCAGAAAGGTCGCCTATGTTCTCGGCATTGAGATCCGTCGAGATAAGTCTAAAGGTGTACTAGGTCTTTATCAAAAAGCTTATATTAATAAAGTTCTCAAGAGATATGGGATGGAGCATTGTGCTCTTACTATGATGCCCATATGAAAAGAGGATAAATTGAACCTTAAGGACTGCCCATAGACTGAATAAGAAAAAGGACAGATGAGCGTGATACCATATGCATCAGTGGTCAGCAACTTGCAGTACGCTCAGACATGCACTCGCCCTGATATATCATTTGCAGTCAGGGTTCTTGGCATATTTCAGTTGAATCTGAATCTAGCTCACTGAAAGGCTGCTAAGAAAATCATGCACTATCTGTAAGGGACAAAGGACTATATGTTAACCTACAGAAAGGCAGACTACCTTGAGATTATTGGTTATTCAGTTGCAGATCTAGGAGGTTGTCCTGACAGTAGAAAGTCTACCACATGATACATATTTTTGCTAGCCGGTTGTGCGATTTTTTGGAGGAGTGAGAAGCAGTTCACTATTGTCGCCCACACCATGGAGGCTGAGTTCATAGCTCTATTTGAGACAACTTCACAGGCTATTTGGTTGCGAAATTTCATTTCAGGACTTCAGGTGGTTGAATCCATTAAGAGACCACTGAAAGTATTATGTGATAATGAAGTTGTTGTATCCTTCTCCAATAACAATAAAAGTACTACGTCTTGTAAGCATACGAAGTTTAAGTATTTTGTTGTAAAGGAGAGGACAGAGAATCTTTTGGTATATATTGATAACATAGGGACTAAAAAACTTGTAGCTGATCCTCTTACTAAGGGTTTGGTCTCGGGATTATATGTCGAACATGTTAAGAGGATGGGCTTGTTTGAAACCTTGTAATCATGTACACTGACTTTTATGTGATCACATTTTGGTAATAAAGATATGATTCTCTCTTTCTTTCTTTTGTTGGTTATGCATCAAGTTTGCTCATAAAGTTTAAGAGTTTAGTATAACAACAAATTTAGACTGATAAAGTGGACTTAAGACCTATCTACATAAACTTTCACATACTCGAGTCAAGCAGAAGAATATTGGGAAACAGTGTGTCTCTTCCCATGCATCATACCTTTTGGTGACCCTTCGGAGGTATCCCTTAGATACCTATATATATACTACAATTATGGGCAGTGGTATGAAAAAATAGTGAAATTGAACACTTACAGAGATCAGTCTCTGCTCACCTACTGCTTGAAGGCCTGTACTCATCAACAGGAGTAGTTCAGTTGAAGAGATCGTTCATCTCTCACATCAACGTAATGGCAAGGACGGGTATGTGGCCCTATCTCTTCATATTATGCAATGTGTATGCTCCTCCATGATGCCCCCACATACACATCATGTATTGTCTTGGTGCTCTGTTTTACCTTTTGACTTGAGAAATCTTTACAAGATGAGTAGAACATGATACAAATCAAGACGCTCTTCAGACCCTTTTCCTGCAAGGCTATGTTGTTCACTGAAAGATAGGTAGGCCCACCCAAAAAGAACATGTTGTTCTTTCAACTTTAGCTTCATGGAGAAAGAAATATATATTTTTGTTCAAGAAGGAATTTGACATTTATATTAAAGTGTTCTTAATGTAGCAGTGATACTTTCTCTGAATGAAGAGATCTTCAACAAATACTTAACTAGATGGATGTCTGATATATGCATTGTAAAGGTTTTTCAGTTTCCTGGATTGTGTTTAAAATTCATTGATAGTTTGTTGCTTCCCACTAACTGCATTTTTTCTTATCTTTCACAGCTTCATTGGTATTGTATACTTTCTCTGGAAATACATTCGCCATTCTGGTTGCTATAAAGTTAAGTGTTTTGAATACATGTTTTCCCTTTGCCAATGGACATAATCTATGATTTTGATCTTTTTTAAAAGTACTTTACTGATTGTTTTTAGTTGTATATCTTCAAATTTAATCATAATTTGCATGTCATACTATCACTTAGAATCAAAGATTGATTAAATTTTTTGTTTGCCTCATTCAAATCTAAAATATTAATTTGCAAGGCATCAAAGTATTGAACTTTTATGATGTTGCAGTTATGATTATGCTTTTGGTTTTTTTTAGGTATATAGGCAAAAGCAACGACATTTTTGCCTGGCAGCTATTGCAAACAATAGTGGCTGTTATAAAGAGCAATAGCAGCGACATTTTTGTTTGGCCACTATTGCTAAACTATAGCTGCCACATCAACATCGTTGTTATTTCTATAGCAGCCACATTTAGTGTGGCCCTTATAGATTAATAGCAACTATTTAACTATTTAATTATCATTGCTATTGGTAAGCAATAGAACTAAATCAATAGCAGCCACTAAAAAAGTGGCTGCTAATAGTGCTACCAATAGCAGTAGCCAAAAATATTGATGTTATTGACTCAATTGCAGCTACATTTTTACTAATATCAGCCACAAATGTTACTGTTAGAGCCCTTTGTCCTGGTAGTGAGGGTGGTGGTGAGATGGATGGTGGTGGTGATGGTGAGATAGTTGGTTGTGGTGATGGTGGTAGTGAGATGGGTAGTGGGGAGTGTAAAAATAAATTTTCTCTTATTAGTAAACATTCCTCCACCTTCCATCTCATGGAGGAATGTTTTTCTATCGAAAAGTGTTCTTTTTAGGAAAACTCTCAGTGAAAAAGTCTCTCTGATTTGAAAGGGTCAGAAAATTCATACTGATTTTCCATTTTGCATCACTTTTCCTACATATTTCTCTGTTCCAAACATGCCCCATAAATGAAAACAAACTTTTTCTTTTTATGTACGGACTAAAAAAAAGGCGGTTCAGTTCCGCTCATCCTCTCTGTCATTTTCCATCTTCATACCCCTCTTAGATCTTATGACGCAAGTTGTTTTGTTCAAATCTAACCTAGTAGATGGATTCATCAAGGTTGATTAATAAGAATCAACCCTTGTATTGTATTTTTTCAACAAAAAAATGTGATTTTTTAAATCATAAGTTTTTGCATTTTGTCAACCATTGATTTTTGAATTATCAAAAATCCTACAGACTTGATCAAAACAACTTGCATTAATGAAATCCTGAGGGGTCTAAAGATGGGGATGACTTTGGGGATGAGTGAAACCCATTTGCTGGAAAAGGAGAACCCCTGAGGCTGACTGGAATGTCCATCCATAAGAATGGTATGACAAAAGGATGAGTTTACTTGATTTTCCTTTTTGTCCATTGGATAAGAAACTCATTTTTTATTCTTCAATAGTTAGGAGTATGAAAGATCTTCTTGATTATATGCAAACGGTTTCAGTCATTCCCAAACTCATACCCTTTTTTTTTTTTTAAGACAAGCTGAGGTTAGGCAGACCCCTGCCAGTTATACAATGATACAATTGGGATTCCAACTTGCAACGCCCCAACACAAGGTGATGGGTACCAGCTGCTCTTACCAGACCAAGTGGAGCTCCATACCCTTTTGATATACCATTGTTAGGATCTCATCATTGAAGGTGTTTTGATTAAACCTGACCCCTAAAGAGATTTAATAGGGTTGATTCGATAGAAATCGACTCCTGGGTTGTGTTTTTTAATAAAAAGAAATACATATATATGATGTTTAAAATAATATTTTTTTTAGTATTTTTTACATTGGTTAATTTTCGAACTATGGAGAAATTCTGCATACATGTCAGTTTCCAGTAATTCAAACAACTATTTTCACTATAAGTATCATGTACGTCACATGTGTCTGTGGGGTCAGATTTGATCTTCAATAATGAGATCCCAAAGGGTGGCATGTCAAAAAGGTACGAGTTGGGTGATGATTGGGATCTGTCTAGCCCATATGTCCAGGCTTCACTGCCCGATTTAATATAAATAAGATTGTCAGTAAAATGTTTATTAGAAAAACATAAATTAACTAAATTTGTAAGTATCTTTACATGTTAAAATATTTTTACTCTCTCTCTCTCTCTCTCTCTCTCTCTCTCTCTCTCTAACTATGCTATCTCATAAAATATTTAACTAAATTTGTAAATATCTTTCCAATTCAAATCCATAAAATATTTTTTGTAAGTTTTTTTTATCTGGTAAAAGTTATAAAGAAGAAGAATTTTTGTCATAGCTGCTCACGCATGTGTGTGTGATGTGTACATGAGCGTGAGTGCATGAAGTAGTGCTGCAAATGGATCGGATATAGTTGGACATGAGAACTGAATTCGACATGTAATATATAAATTTGGATTTTTACAGTAAGATTTAAATGTGGGTTCAGTTTGAATTTGGATTTGTTAAATTAGACTTCTTTTGGTTTCAGATCAAGTTCAGATAATTATTTTAGCTTGGATCTACTTCAGATTCTGATCAAAATTAAATATGATTCCAAATTTTACATATGAATTTTTTTACCAAATCCAGTATTGCCACATATATTTTGGATCTGGATTCAACCCTACCATATCAAATCTGATTTTGATCCATATTCAAATTTCAATTCTAGCATTATTACATATATTCTGGATCTGGATTCAACCTATATATCATATGTATTTATTTGGATCTGGATTCGGATTTGATCCATTGTGTACCCTTTTGGATCTAACAAGATCCAACCTGTATCCCAACTAGGGGTGTCAATGGCTCGAGTTTTCCCTGACCCGACCCGATCAAAACCCTATAGGGTTTGGGTATGATGATAAATAATAAGACCCGATTAAGACCCATGGACCCGGGTATAGTTTGTGAAATTTTATATCAGACCCAGACCTGGCCCGAGTTTTGATTAAGACCCACAATTTTTAATGTAAAAATGATAAAAATATAGTTTTACCAGGTATGGTCCGGGTCTGGTTCATGTAGTTCTTATCGGGTCCGATATGGTTTTTCTTATAGTGGACCCAATTAGACCTGGGTCCAGACTCGATATCATACCCGAAAACTGGGTCTAAGAGTCTGGTACCACGAGTGTCTGAACCAAACCGGACCCGTTGACACCCCTAATCCCAACCCAGCCACTAGTGTGGTAAGATTTAACCCTAGGCTCAGCCGAAGGTAAGCCGATTCAACAAGCCACCGTTTTCAGGGGATACCGTCAGGGTGATGTGGACGAAAATGTTGACGTGTCGTACTTGTATTAGTCGCTGGAGATTAGGTGATTGGTGTGGTGGCCCCACGCTGCTTCCGCTATAGTCCAACAGTGGCGTCGATCTTGTTGACTCGTAAGGACGCCTACGTGGAAAGTGGCACGAGCTGCGTGACGGAACGCCGCTGCCTTACCCGACGAATTCCGTCAGAATCGACGGAGAGCTGGCAGCAGCAGCCCTCCGCGAGATAACGGGGGTGCAACCGAGAATAACGGAAGGTTTTGTCGACGACCCCGCCTAACGAGACCGTATGAACCATCTTGTCTTCGCTCGCAAAAGACTTCCACGACCCGTCATGTCTTTCTCTTCTTCTCTCTCTCAATCTTTTTCTCTCTACAAAAACATTTCTTATCCTTCCTCATCTTCTTCATCACCCTCATCATCTTCGTCTCCTCTTCTCCTAGATCACCATCATCGATCATCGATTCCTCTCTCTCTCTCATTACAGTTAGAGCATGGATGGGCATAGAGAATTTGGAATCGTGGATTCCAGTGAGATTTCTCTGCATGGTCCAACGGATTTCACGGATCGCCGGGACTCTATTACTGAGGTGGATTTCTTCTCAAGGGACTCTAGACCACCTGCAGAAGACGACGACGACGACGATTCCACTGAGGATACACCTCGGCTTGAGAATCGATTCCCAGATAAAGGTGGTCCAGTACTTCTTGATGGTGGTGGGCGTAAGGCAGGAGAATCCTATGTAAATGTTAGTACCCAAGAGTCGACTGCTGATTGATTTATGCTACAAAAACGATTTTCGGTTATTAGCTTGTTTCTTTTAACAAAAAGAATTTGTTATTACTTTATTATCTAGCTAGGAATTATGGTGAACCATACTGTAAATTTTATATAGTCATAGATTTGGGTTGTTTTTTCTTTCTTAATCTTTTGTTTCCAGGTCAAATCTTCCTTGCCAACTTTTAATTGGCTATTTTTAATGTATGGCTAAATTGATTTGTTTTTTCTTTGATGGATATGTCAGACAGGATTGAATCTTCTGACTGTAACTTCCAAGATCTATCAGTCTTCCGACCATGATCAGGCAAAGAACAAGGTGAGTTAAGCCATAATCTGGATTTCTTGCCTCACTAATTAAATTAAGATCAGGATCATGGTAGTTAGGTATAAATAAATAAACGATAATTTAATTTATTGGTTCCAAAAAAAAAAGTAACAGAATTTTGGTGGTAGGTGACAACACTTCAATCAGAGTTGGATAGGTTGAAGGAAGAAAAATTCATGTTGAAAGCCATGTTGGAACAAATAAGCAAGAGTTACAGTTCGTTAGAGTCACATCTGATCCTGGGGTTGCAACATCAAAGCCAAATGAAGGATATCAGGAAAGATAAGGTTGGTGTTATATGGAATCTTTTTACCTCTTATTAGATAAATAGATGTTTGTTTTCTACAACCACGAAATCCAAATTTGAAAAATTCGTGAAAGAAATGGATAACATGTGTCTAACATTTATGGTCCAATTTTCACAAATAAACCTTTTAAAAAATTATTATTCTGGTTCATACGCATCAAAGAATCCAAGGACCCTTCGCACACTTTTTTTATGGCAGATTATCACCTGAATTGGTGTATTGATATTTCTTTTTCTTGTGTTTTGATATAACAGTGCATGCCTAATGAAGGTGATAACATGATGGTGAGGCAATTAATGGATCTTGGTCCATCCAGGATGCTGGACATCGATGAAGCAGAATCTAAGAAACTTGAATCCAGTGCGTTTCTATTGGGAAAATATCAGTATGGCAATGAAAATACTGATCAGACTTCAGAAAGTAATGGCAGCATTCGGAATTGTAAATTGGGACAACCGAAGGTTTCGAATCAGTCACCGGACTTTTCTTGCCGAAAAACAAAAGTTTGTGTTCGCACAAGATCAGAAGCCTCTGTGGTAAGATGGATTTAGTCACTCATAAATTTTGTGTCATCTTATGGAGTGAATGGCTGATACATCAGGGCGTGCCCAAGTAAGATGCTTGGAAATTCAAGGTCATCAAATGCTGTTATTGAAGCAACTTAATCAATTAAGTATCTCATAAACAGCACACAAAGGCTCCACCTTCCTGGTTAGGAGCGTTCATGGTTTGTCATTTGACAGTGGACGACCATGATTCAAAACCTACTGGGGGCATCCCTTTCCACAAGGTCGAACCTGGGTGTATTCATTGGTGGTTAAGGGGGGGACCTCAAGGGTTTTACCAACTGGAGGTCTGCCGATGTGCACTTGGAGATTAGGCGGAGAGGAGGAGGTGGAGGGGGGGTGGGGTGGTTGTTCCTTGGCCTGGCCCAAAAAGAAAATAAAAATCTCATAAACAACGTAATTCACTCTTAAAAGTAACATGGTGCACTGCTACAATCTTTTCCATTATTTTATATTCAATTAGGCAGTCATGAGGAACCTGAACAAGTACATGACAGTTTCTTGGTTGGGAGACAATGAACCCAGCAGGTCATGTTGCCGAAGGCTACCAATCATAGAATTGTTGTAGTTCATGAACTTGGTGATGTTGCGTTTGATGCATACCAAACAATATTGCATGCCCTTGGTTGATTGTCTTTTTTCTTTTTCTGATGAAAATAGTAATTGAATTATATTACGCAGGGAAGGTGCGAACCAGTATTAGATATTTGATATGTGAAATTTTCGTTTCTTCAGATTAGTGATGGATGCCAATGGAGAAAATATGGTCAAAAGATGGCAAAGGGGAATCCTTCTCCTCGAGCTTATTATCGTTGCACCATGGCTGCTGGATGCCCAGTCCGGAAGCAGGTACGTATTTAGTGTTCAGCTAATGGGGGGGGGGGGCTATAGTTACTGAAGGTCAGCATTAGGATTGTTTGGATCAAAGGGCATACAATTATTTTGCAGAAGAGCATTCCTTGATAGCAAGAATACAATGGTGTTACATCCCTCTTGAGTTTAAGGCTGCCGCTGAGGGAAAGGCATCATAGAGGACCAAAACATCTCCCTTTGGTCTTGAATCGAGCGTGCATTAATTAGGGGCCTTTCCTACCATTCTGGTCAGTCTCACTTTGTGTTGGACCAGTTGGCTTGACTGTGATTGGACCTGGTGCAGCTGACAAAACATTTGTCGTATGACAAAGGAGAATCAAGTGTCGCAAAAAGAGATCTTACCTTAACGGGTAAGCCTGTGGTCATTTAAGGAGTGGCATGAGATCAAATCCCATCGTTTTCTTCTCTTTCAAAAAAGTCAGAAAAAATCATACCCTAGTAGGTGGAGTCAAAAATTCAAATTAGAGTAGGACACAAATCTGTGCATGTATGCCCAGGCTCATATATATATATATATATATATATATATATATATATATATATATATATATATATATATAGAGAGAGAGAGAGAGAGAGAGAGAGAGAGAGAGAGAATGCTACCTAAGCAATTGCTGTAATCGTTTTTACACGCGGTCAAAAACCACTGCTACAGGGGCAAAAACACGCTAATAACACGTTTTTGTCTCCTTTTCGTGTTTTTTTTTTGGCCGTCCATCACAAGCGTAATTGCACAGCTACCTGTGTGTTACAATGCACCAATGGCTGTGCATTGTAATATCTCACAAAAAAAAAATTAAGACATAATATGGCTCTGAAAGGCTTCATTCTTAATTTTTGACATTAGGTTTTTTAGTCATTTTCTTAAAATTTATAATTTAATTGATGCATCTAAGATGACCATGCTACCCCACCATTAAACCTCACGCACCTTTCCTAATCTGTCTTCTTTCATCTACCCAGCCACCTCTCCTACCCACCCAAAAGAAATCGTAGGAATTGTTGAAACTTGCTGGAAATTATGCTATTCAAGCGTGTTCAGCCCATATCAATCAAAGTCTGTTACTTCCTAGTCATTGTTCCTCTCTCCTTATTTCCCAAAATCTCCAAACAAATGTGTCATTTCTTCTTCCTCTCATTGCTGGCCTTCATCTTCAGTTGCCATATAAGCTCAACCTCATCCACCATCATCTCGAACCCTCAAAACTTCTCCCTCTTCACCTCCAAACAGAAGCCATTGGTGCCCCCTCTCTCTTATCAGATCTGCAGCCAACCCTGTCACATTTTATTGTCCGGCTGCTTCTCTCTAAAAATAAAGGATGATGAAAGGCTGCTGTGGGCACTTCCGACTCAGAAGCAAAGAAAGCAAAACCCCAAAGTCTGTTCTTTTTTTGAAAGAAAAGGTAATTTATTAATGATTGAAAAAATTAAACACAATCCAGCAGAGAGTGATGACGAGAGGTCACCACAGGAGGAAAAACAGAAATAAGAAATCTAAAAAGATAAATACATATTCCAGAAGAATAGGGAAGGAACTGAATGTAAGAGCATATGCTGATGAGGCAGGACGACATTCTGGATGCCAAGAAAGCCAAAGAATTGTTTCACGACTGGAGCCGTGAAGTCAGCTCCAGCACACGGAAGATGAAGATGAGTAAATCAGCTTCACTGACACCGGAAGCTGCAGCCAGAAATAGTCAAGGGAACGGGCATGCAAATTTCCATGATATGATATCTCCCCAACCGAACCACCATATCACACACCCAAAGACGCCGCACCACACAACACACGCACACATGCCTCACCCCACCCACACGCACACGCGCACAAGTTACAGAATACACACAGCACATTTGGTACACACGAACACAAGCACGCCAGAACGCACACACCCAACACTGTATCCCTTGTTATAGAACTGAGAATAACCTGAAGTCAGAATGCCCACCTTAGTACTTGATTTAAAAATATCCGCCGCATTATATCCCCTGGAAGACGTGAAAAAAGACCACCAGCTGCTGAGAGAGCATCTTTGGAGAGATACAAGGGGTAACATCGATCAAGGGAAAACAGCTCTTCCAACCCCGACTCAGTCAACTGGGAGGCTAGCCCATTTTAGCCTAATTCTTAGGGGAGGCCTTCTAAGTTGGTAGCTTTCCCACGAAAGATACTCTTATTCAGTTCTAACCATATCTCGCACCAAGCAGTCAAAACCCATGAACGCCAAAAGAACTACCAGTAAGCACATCTTGCCTTGAAATGAGGTACTATAAACTCCTATGGACTCTCTACGAGGAATCTCACTATCGCATCAAGAAGACTTGGTCTAGTCGTCACTCTCTCATGATGGGTCCTTCTCCACCTCCTCTATGTACTGCTTCCTTGGGCCATCATCAACTCTTTTGCTCCCAAAGCATGCTTTGTGGGGAGCTCGCCTACCACATAGAGCCTCTCTTATGGAATGGATGATCTTTCATGACATGGTTATTACCGAAGCCAAACTCAAGAAACATGGTTTTGTCCTAGCTAGTCGTCGTTCTCTACATTTGTGTGTGGAGTCCATAATTCACTTGTTTTGGGATTGTGGTTTCTTTCACACCTTGCCTCATTGTATTGGAGTGACCTCTTTAAGGATTTAGACTTTATCCTTAGCTAAGTCATGCGCAAGTGACTTAGGTTTTTACGAAATAGTGATTTTGTGCAAGAGTAAAGCCTTTTCAATAGAAGCTTCTTTCATCAATCAAAATTTTGATTGAAGAGCGGCATAAAGAATCATATTTTGGCGATAGGAGTTGATTTTTATTTGAACGCTCATTTATGCGCTGTTACATGTAATATAATCTGGAGCCTGTGTGATACAGCGTGACGGCATAAATGAAAGTATATTTAATGTTCAATGGAGGAAACCAAACTAAATAACTTGCAGAAAGCAAATAGTAGAAAGCAGGAGTCTTGACATAGTTCAACGCAATAACAATCTTAATTACATAAGCAAATTGCAAAAAACAGAAAACTTAGCATTGTTCAATGAAACAACAATCTTAAAAGCATAAACAAATATATATATAATGCAGAAAATAGAAACCTTGGCATTGTTTGACATGACAACAATCTTTTAAAAGTATAAGTAAATATATATATATATATATATATATATATAATATGCGAAAAGTAAGATCCTTAACATCGTTCAACGCGATGACAATCTCAAAAGTATAAGCAAATACATATATATTGCAGAAAATAAGAGCCTTGGCATCATTCAACGTGACGACAATATCAAAAGTATAAGCAAATACATATATATCATAGAAACCAGAACTTTGGCATTATTTAGTGCATAAACCTACCAAGATATATGGTGGTGCTTCAATAAGGTAGTTAAGGAACTCCTAAGTCATGATTGACACGTTCTTTATGTCTGGTATCATCATAAATAAGAGTGTCTCTTGCAGTTTTCAACGAAACGATGATCCAACGAAGTTTAAACCAAGAACCGGTTTAGACCTAGTTTAGGTCCAACTAGGTTTGAACCTACCTCAACTAGGATAGGTTTAATTGGATGGGTTGAGTTTAGGCAAGAAAAGGGTAGAGCAGATCAAGTTGTCAGTACCAAAGGGTCATGCCCCAACTAGGTTCGAAATTGGTTAAGTGGCTTCAAGCCCACTCCAATAAGCTAAGTCTAGGTCAAGTGAATTTGACCTAGGTTAAGACAAAAATAAAGATGAGAGAGAAAAGCTAACCTAGTAGGTCAAGTGAGTCTTAACCAACTGAGCTCAGCCTGGGCTAAGCAAGTATAAGCTTACTGCAAGTGGGCTTGATGTAAGCTAGAACCAAGAGAGAGAAGAAAGAAGCTAGAGAGAGAATTACGAGAGTGAATGAGGGGGGATGATTTTTAAGAGAGGGAGTCATCCTTATTTATAGTTTTTTAAATGGATCTTGGATCCATATATGGTGTAAATTTGATCCAAACTCCTTGATCCACGACTCAACTTGGGGATAAAGTAATAAAATGACTCCTATATTTCTATGGGGCCCACCTAATTAATTCCATTGGTTATTTTTGTGGGGCCCACAGGATATTTTTTGTGGGATATTTTTGTGGGTTTCGCATATTTTCAGGGTTTTGCCGATATTTTTTATGAAAAATTATGAGTACATTTTTTTCTTCGTATCGATAAAACTAAGAAAATTATCTCATTGAAATTTCTTAATTTTACTTAAGGAAGAAGTTATGGCTCACTTACTGATTGAGCATATATTTGTGAGGATATGTATGTCATAACTATAATTGGTTTGTTGAAATCTATTTGTTTCGCAATTTGAGTTCATATGCTATTTTTACATAAAATACTTCATGAATTTATTCAAAAATTTTGCTAAAAATTTTATGGGTCTTACAGTTTGGGTGTGTGAAGCACCATATTCGAACCTAATCCCCACTATTTGAGATTTTAGGTCAGGTGGGAACTTGCCCACCCTGGCCCATATGTGGCTCCACCTATACATGGTATATATGACTTCATAACATATTGAATCCACTAGGTGGATGAGTTAGGGTTCAGCTTGTCTTTTTGGACTCTCTCTCTCTCTCTCTCTCTCTCTCTCTCTCTCTATATATATATATATATATATTATATTTATATATATATTGTACACTTCATTTTCATATATCTAAACTCCAAAAGCAAAATCTAACCATTGAATCATGTCAGGCATATTTTATTCATTATTTTCATGTATTAAAGTTGACTCAAATATGATGTTTTACACCATTTTAAACTACCATTATTTTTATGAATTGTGAGCTATTGATTTTCACTGTCCTAATGGTGTACATGTTAAAAACTTTTAATATACCAAATAAATCATGTTAAACACATGTATTGTTAGATTTACCATTTGGTCACTAGATCTATGCAAACAAAAGTGTGTACTGCTATATGGTATCAAGGTACCACGGTATATACCGTGCTCCTGAAGCACCTACTCCCTTTTATTATCCAACGGTTGTGATGCATGCATAAATATAACTGGGATGCACTTTAAATATGCATGCAGCTACCTTAAATGGTTTAAGGTAGCTGCATGCTTTCTAAATTCCTATGGAGCTACCTTAAATCTCTCTCTCTCTCTCTCTCTCTCTCTCTCTCTCTCTCTCTCTCTCTCTCTCTCTCTCTCTCTCTCTCTCTCGTCTTTTCTTACTCACACACATGACATTGTTGACGGCATGTGAGCACAAGCATCCATGACCAACGACCTATTGTGGTTTAAAAAAAAAAACTCTTAGTTTCCATCTCTCTGTACTGCTGGACGAGAGATCCACTCATCCTCTTGGCTGCTACTGGTCTCTCTTGTTTTCAAGTGCATGATTTGTTCTTTTA
The DNA here is from genome assembly GCF_984573655.1 of Nuphar pumila. Taxonomy (NCBI): domain Eukaryota; kingdom Viridiplantae; phylum Streptophyta; class Magnoliopsida; order Nymphaeales; family Nymphaeaceae; genus Nuphar; species Nuphar pumila. Next base: position 16,150,514 of record NC_143252.1, read on the forward strand.
CATAGCATTTAGTCATATTATTACCCAACTCAGTTTTGTTGTTCTGTGAATGCCATTTTTCATTGAATGAGGGATCTCTTTCTACCAGTTAGGAATACAACACTGTAAACAATAATTTTTATTTTGCCTTTTGTCTTTAATTTTTCAACAACTGCTTTCTGCATGCCTTTAATTAGCTGGTCTCACTGATGCCATCTCATAACAGGTTCAAAGATGCTGGGAGGACAAAACAGTGCTCGTAACCGCGTATGAGGGTTGCCACAATCACCCTCTCCCTCCCGATGCTGCAGCAACGGCGGCAACAACTTCTGCAGCAGCAAGCATGCTCCTAGCCAACTCTTATTCTTCAACTACTGCCATTCTCCACCCACACCTCTTTCCCATGCTGCCCAACTACGGCTCCACCATGGCCACATTATCTGCCTCTTCACCCGTTCCAACAGTCACTATAGACCTCACCCAGCACACTAACCCTAATCTTCAATTCCAACGGCCAACTCCTCCCTCTTTCCCACTACCTTTTCCCAGATGCCCTCATCTCATAGGGCATCCTTTATATGATGCATCTAAGCTACCCAGGCTTCCCGTCGGCCTTTCGCCGGTGCAATTTGCACCGGGACAAATGCCCTTGGCCGAGTCAGCTGCAGCAACATCTGCAAACCCAAATTTTGCAAGTGCTTTAGCAGCTGCTATCAGCTCTATCATAGAGGCAACACCAAGGAATATAACCACCACCAGCAATGGCAACAACAACAATAACAATAACATCAACAGCTGATACAGCATTGCTACTAGTACCAATGACACAAGTAGCAAAACCAACATTATTGGTTCTTTGCCTACTGGGCTGCCTGGATCGCCACAGCTTCCACAATCGTGCACCACTTTCTCTATAAACTAGAGACGTTAGACATTGTAAAAATAAGAGTTATTGGAGATAGATGGTGGGCTTTTATGTAAAATGGATGTTCAGAGAGTGTATTTTATTCTTTTTCAAGCATAATTTCTCTGCTATGTGAAATAAAAAAACAATGGAGATCTACTGTATATGTGATGAGCACATATCTGCAGCATGTCTATCGGATTGTAACTAACGGAGGCACTACAAGAAAACAAGTCATTGCCAACGCTATTTATCATTGGCAATATATGATTTATGGTAGTCAATAACATCAATGATGATAAGTATCGTCGCCCGTGTCGTCGGCCCTTTACAGTCGTTTATATTACTTTTTTCAACGATATTTATATATCATCATGTATCTAAAAATAAATTCGATGATATTTATATATCATCGTCGTATATATATTGAAAAGTCATATATGTTCAAATAACTGACGATAAATATGTTTGGTTAGATTGAGAAAACTGACGATAAATATTGTTGCTAGTAACTTTGATATAGCTGACTATAAATATCATCGTCAAAAGTCATTTTTTAAAAAATTATATTTTTATAGGCATAGTTTTTGCATAGAATCATGTGAATTTGCGCAATTAGAAGGAAAATTGCATAGAATCATGCAAATATACATAGAACTTCTGCATAGTTTGATGAAAATTCACATAATTAGAAGAAAAAACACATAGAATCATGCAAATTTGGATAAAACTTCTGCATAGTTTGATAAAAATTTGCTCAATTAGAAAGAAATGCGTATAAAATCATATGAATTTTCATACAACTTCTGTATAGCTTGATAGAAATTCACATAATTAAAAGGAAATGTGTATGGAATCATGCGAATTTTTATAGAACTTTTGCATAGTTTGATGAAAAATTGCATGGAATCATGCAAATTTTTTTGTTCTTATAGAAATTGCTCTTCGAATATTATAGAACACTTTAATTATTATAAAAAAATATAACACTTCAAACTTTGCTATTACATAACACTTCAAACACACTTCAAACTTTAATTCAAAATTTAGATTTCTCTGTTATTATAGAAACATCTCTTCAATTCAAATAATCAGGCATATACAATTGAAAATAGTCCATAACAATTAACAACAATTATTATAACAATTTTAATAATACAGAATAAAAAGTTTCATTGACAATTAGTAAAATATAAGAATGTGCATTATATCCTCATACACAAACATCTTATGTTTGCTCAACCTAAATAGCAGAAGCAAAAAATAAACTTCAATTATTACAAACCCCAAATCATTAATCAAGTACTATAATATATCATGAACTTTTTTCATTCACTTTCTTTTCATCAAAGAAAAAACAAGAACAAAGCAAAATCATCTAAATCGAGCATGTGTTCACACCTGCATAAAAAAATTGAACATGAGAATCTCATGCAATGTAAACAATCATAAAACATAGAAAACAGAATATATATTTAGTGAACAAACCTAAGCAACTAACTATGTACATGTACATATATAAGGAGAAAGTTATTAAACTAGCATTATAATATCTTTTAGCTGGTATGAAAAGATAGTAAAACACTAGTATGTTATTATTCAAAACTAAAATTGTTTAACAATACCTTTTAGTTTGAACTTCATGATTGCTCTAAAATTGTTACAACCATTCCCTCAAAATGTGCTAGCCTAACTTTCATTCTCTTAAAGTGCATCAGTGTAGCTTTCATATTAACCACCGTACCCTTCAAGGTGCCCAACTCTTCTTTGGTGGTGTTCAATTCACTACAAGAAAAATGTGGATTAGCGATGGACTCTATCTGTCACAAATCTGTCGCCAATCATGTTCAGCGATGGATTAGTGATTGATGTTATCTGTCGCATATTCTTGGTTGCTAAGTAGTGACAGAATTGATTTGTCGCTAATTAGCAATGGGTTAGCAACGAATGTAATCCATCGCTAATCTGTCACTAAATAAGCATAGATTTGGTTTTGCGACAGATATATATACATCGTTAATTTGTTGCTATATTAGTGACGGATTAGCGATGGATTACATTCTGTCGCAAAACCAAATATTAGCGACAGATAATATCTGTCGCTAATTCATCGTAAAAATTAAAAAAAAAATAAAAAACTTGGTTTGAAATATAAATATCGAGAAAAAAAATTGTTTAAAATATAAATATCGAGAAAAAAAATGTTTGAAATACAAGACGCTTTATCTTTCAGAGCAAGTATTGACACTAGGAAATTGAGCCAGTCCCACACAGAGTTTCAAGCAAATTGTTGGGCATATTTGTACCCATGCACTAACTTTAAGTAACTTTCAAGATCATGCCAATCACACACTTTGCAAACCAATAAAACAAGTGGAAACAGAGGATAGGAATGAAGATACTTTAACATAAAAAAAATGTCGTAGCAATGTTTTCAGTAATCACATAGAAGTCAATGCACGTTATTTGTGGATAACTATTTGAATTAAGAAAACAATGCCACCTTCATCCTATTACATCTTATGTGCTATCTCTACAAACATCCATAATCACAATTACACTGCTTACCCAGGTTAACCTTAACCCCCAAGGATGGCTTCAAGTCTCCATTGGCAGTTTTTCATCTGACTGTAAAACAACTATACCCCCTTGGGAACCATTTAGTTTTGATCAAAAGAACACCACATCAATGTGCATAAGCTAAAGACCTTCAAATCCTCATTGTTAGTTTTGGGTCTTGTTCTTGCAAGACACTTCAAGAGCAAAGTGTCGAAGATCAGAACCAAAAACAATGATATAACATTTATCCACAGATGGTGACCCTGAAATTAGATTTTCTCACAACACCAAACTTCCTGTCCATTTTCAGCGCATCTTGTTCAGTGGCAGCACGGTGAGGACATCAGCTCTGAATCTATTCCAATCAATTTTCACACCAGGAAATTGAGTAACTTCCTGGGGAAGAGCAAGTATTGTTATAGCGGTGTACCTATAAAACAAAGAGAAAACACAAGTCATCCATGAGATCACCCAAAACAAAAGATTCTAGTTACCATTTTCTAGATGCATATGATTTGTTTAAAAAAGTTTTGACAGGTGGGTTAGTTTCATAACATACAAAAGAAACTAACAGAGGCACCTACTTGATGCTTTTCAAGAAGTGTCACATGGTTATTTGATTTTCGACGGGGTAGGTGGCTTGCACATAATGACACTACAAAAAACCTGTGGATTAGCGACAACCTAAATTCATCGTTAATCCAACGCTAATCCATCGCTAAACTGTTTAGCGACGAATTAGCGTCGGATTAGCGACGGAAAACTTTTATCGCGAATTTTTTTACACTAAGTAGTGCCAGAACTTATCTGCCGCTAATTCTGTCGCTAATTTGTGATGGATTAGCGACGGATATGATCCATCGCGAGTCCTTCGCTATTTTAAATTAGCGATGGATAATATTTGTCGCTAATCCGTCGTTAAATTTTTAAAAAAAAAATTAAAAAAATTGCTCGTTGTCGGCGCGTTCTCCGGCAAGGAGCAATTTTTTTTTCACAGAACCAGTGTGTTCTGGCAGGCTGCGACTCCACGCGGATCCGGGGGGAGCTCCTCTTCAAGTTCCACGTCTGCCACAAGAACCAGCCGAAGAGCTTTACGGCGGGGGCGCGTTCCGGGGGGAGCTCCTCTTCAAGTTCCAGATCTGCCACGAGAACCAACCGAAGAGTTTCACGGTGGGGGCGCTCAGCTTCAGCTGCGACTCCGCGTGGATCTTCGCGAGCTGCAGGGGGAGGAGCAACGAGTACGGCATAGGGGTGTGGGACGGCCACACCGGGAAGCAATCAGATTTCTACTATGAGACCTCCGGCTGGTCCGTCGGTGACTCCGGCAGGCTCCAGTGGCTCTCCAATAGCAACCTCCTCTTCGTCGCCACTCTCTTCGACTCTGGCAGGCTCCAATGACTCTCCAACAGCAGCCTCCTCTTCGTCGCCCCCTTGACGTCTCGGCTTCGGCGAAGCCACGACGGCTCCATCTGTGACTTCTCCATAGGTGGGGATCGACTCTTTGTGCGTGTCATCAGCGGGGCTTCTGGCGTCCTGAGAAGCGCCTCAAGTGGGGATGGTTTAAATCGAACGGGAGGGAAAAACAAAGGGAGGAAAAATTTTGAACGAAGGGAGGGAAAATGTCGCGCCTCAGGTGGGATGAAAATTAGCGAGGGAATTTTTTTGTCCCAAATCCGTCGCTAAATAGCGACGGATTAGGGACGGAAAAATTCCCTCGCTAATTTCGTCGCTAATTAGCATTTTTTGTAGTGTTTTGGCGATGAAAAAATGTTGTCGCTAATCCCTCGCTAATTAGTGATGGCTTTAGTGACGGAGATATTTCCGTTGCTATTTTTGCAAATATTTCAAACGTTAGCGACAAATAGTTTTCGCTCGCTAATCCGTCACAAATTTCCGTCGCTAAGTAGCAATTTTCTTGTAGTGTGAAGACAAGATGTGCCACTATAATTTCCCCAAAAAATTTAGAACAACATTTATAAAAAAAAATTGAAGTTAGTAGCATGATAACAAACTGATGGCAGCAACTGATAAGATGTTCAATCAAAGTCAACCTTTCACACTGACCATACACATGAATCAACAACTGTGCATAACAAAAAACTTCATACTTGACTAATAGCATGCCAACTTTTACCATTTTCAACTCTTCTTGCTTCCTTCACTTGATCACCTTTCTTGGAGGAAAGGTGTTTAGCATATGGTAAGTGCTTATTACAGTTATTCTCCAAAGAATCCTTGGTAAAGAAAGAAAAACTTGGCTTCAGCCATGTAGGATGAAATCATTCAATTGGGTTCCATAACACAAGAGAACCTGCAAGATACTATTCACATGTCAGATTGAAATTGTCTATGAACTTGCCATGTGGTTCACTATATCAACAAGAATGAATGCAGTATCCTAACTTTTAATTAAAATGGAACAAAGATGTCCTCTTATAAATAACCGTTGTCATTCATAAAACTACAAGGATTTTCCCTTCTTTTAATGGATATTTTGTGAACAGAGTATAAACAGGAGAAAAATGCACTGATAAATCATAAATATACCATACTCAAAAGGAGATTTCTAAAGATGGTTTTAGCATCTCTTTTTGTTCCTTTGTATGTCCAACATATGAATCTCCAAAATCGGATAAAAGTAACAATAGCTCATCTAGGCAAACAATGTCCTCTAAATGGCTATTAGACAAATAGCTAAAAGCAGGAGATACCAACAAAGCTTCAATATAATAAAACTGCTAAGGAAAGTCATCAGCAAGGAACATTTAGTATAAAATTAGAAAAAGCTTCAACATAAAAAAATATTTGGAACACTTAAAGCACTCAAAAGAGTTTGTAATAACACATCAACTCAATCTTTTAGTTCATGAGTCAAAAAGATCCAGCATGCACCTGCTCTCCTCAAATGTATCTTTGCCTTGCATAAAAGCAATATGCATCTATATATTCCTCATATCAACCATCTGTTAATCTGTGGAACTCTTCATCCACTTCTTCATGCTCTATGGTTGGTGCATCTACTCCAGGTGCAGCATAATTGAAAAGATCCCCAACAGAGCATAAACAACATGCTTCATCCCATGGTACATGCAGTGACCAAGAGAAAATCTTTCAAGTACCAAATCAATTATAGGAATTAGCTAGTATGAAGGAGCAAGAAAAGGCAGAACTGATATTACTGGGTAGCAAGAGTCACTCACTCACAATAGCAAAATCCCAAAGCCATGATCGAAATGTCAAAAATTGAGGCTTCAGTCCAATGTCTTGCAGGAGTCTTTTAGTTTTCTTCCAATCATTCTAGACATTTGAGAATGCTTTCTTTGAAGCAGAGAATGCATCATCAATCTAATAACCAAAAAAACAAAATAACTTTCTGCCTTTAAGCTTAATTAGGACAAGGAGGCAGCAATATCCACTAGATGAAGTGAATGCAACCATTAACAAGTATGAAGTTATGATAATCAAAATAAGGAAACAACTAATGATAAAGGCTAATTCTAAAACAATTAACGATGTGAAAACCTAACCTGAAACTCCTCACTTTAAACTGAGTGAAGATCATTAAGATATTGTAAGTGCGAGGCAAATGGATTAGATAAGGGTGCCACCATGAACCTCTCCTTTACATACTTCAGACAATAAACATACAGACAACACTTGTAAAATTATTAGCAAATGGCAAATGGATGCTACTAACTTCAAATTCCATGTCAAGGAGGTTAAACTTTTAAGATTGGATAACATTTATACATAATAATTATTAGTAAATGATGAATATGACATTGTCAAGTAGCATCCTCATGAAGTGTTTTCATCATCAGAGCTGTCAATAATGAAGTGTTTTCATCATTACTGGTAGCTTAAATGTTATTGCTCAAAGAGTAGCTACAATACCAGATAATCAACAAACTGAGACAAGGAATGAACTCTTTTTACATAATTTGCTACAGCATCTTCACTTGTCTTATTCTTGCCAAGATTTACACCAAGAATGCCAGGCCCAGATTTTTCAGCATGTTTTACATCATCAATTGAGTTAGAAGCATTTGATATTCGTTCAACCTTCCTCTTACCAAGCTGTGAACCCAATCTTTGGAAAAACGAAAAAAAAAACTTTGGAAAGAAAGACCACCACAAGTACCAAAGCCCTATCTTTTAAGCTCAAATTAAGAGAACCCCATAGGGGTACACCAACTTTTTTTTTACACAAAAATCTAAATTAGTTCTTAGCATCAGAAACCAAAAATGCATTTATAAACCAAAATGAAAGCACTGAAAACTCAAAAAAGAGGGACAGTACTAAACCATCCACAGTATCCATGAACCACATGAACTCAAACGTGCAAAAAGTGATCCCAGAAACAGAGGACGCTAAAAAAAAACTAAAACCAATATGAACAAAAGATTTATTAACAGCAAAGTAGCAAAACAAATATCTTGATCTACATATAAAAAAAGTATATCCCACAAGAAAACCAATATATGCATCATACATCATAACAAACTCATCTCATTCACATAAACAAATAGCAATCTTCATAGATAGATACCCGAACAAGGTGGGAATGAGGGTGGCGGCAGGCGACCCAGGCGGCGACGATGAGTCACGTCATAGCTTTTGATCAATGCTCGAATGAAAAGGGGAATGCAGCGACTGACCAGAGAAGAAAGAAGAAGAAAAAAGGGGAAGAAGAAAAAGAAGGTGAGAAAGATGGGAAGAGGAGGGGCACCGACGATGGCCGGTGTTCGGACAAAAAGGAAAGAGAAGAAGGTGAGGAGAGGGGTCGGCTGGGGGTGTTAGCAACGACGTTGCTTCGGTGAGGCCACAGATGGGGAAAGGAAAAAGAAAAGACGGAGGAGAAGAAGGGAAAGAGGCGGTCGTGGTTACGGCGATAGCACTCGGCTCCGGTCAGCTGTGGATGGGAAAGGGGAGGCAGCATCACAGTGGCAATCGGGAAGCTGATTTGGGGGTAATCAGAAAGAGAAAGAGAAAGAGAAAGGGAGGGAGAATTTTGCGCCCTAGATGAGCTATTTTTATCGAACATTAGCGACGGATTTGCGACAGAAATTTTTTTTCTCAAAATTCATCGCTAATTAGCGATGGATTTGCGGTGGAAAAATTTTGACGCTCATCAGTCGCTAAGTTGCGACGGAGTTTGAGACAAAAAAAATTTTGTCGGTAATTAGCGACGGATTTTGAGACAAAATTTTTCCGTTGCTAAATCTGCAACTAATTCCAATTTTAGCGATGGTTAGTTTTCTCTAGCTGATTCATCATAAATGTGTGATGGATTTTTCTGTCACAACCATTTGCGACGGATTTTTTTTATCGCTAATTTACATTTTTCTTATAGTGACTATTTATTGGTGGTCGTCAACTCTTTATTGGTGGTCACCAATTCTTTTTGAGTTGATTTTAGCACATGTCTAAGGGCGTTGTTCATCATATTGGTAGAAGAAGATGCTTGGGTAGGTATGGCACAACTCTTCATACCTCTGACATAGCTAGGTTGTTTACCAAGGACCTCTTTAAGTATCACAAAATCTTTCATATTGGAGTCCTGCGATGCCAACCGTGTCATCTCATGTTGCAACACAAACATATACTTGAATTAGTTATAGTCAAAACATATATTCCCATACACAAGACCATGGAATGATTCAATTGCTTATATAATTGTTTGATGCAGTATTACTCAGAAAGTTGTTGTTAGTGTTGGTGTGGGTTGATCAATCATTATATATATATATATATATATATACTCCAACAGGTAGTCTACCATCCATTTCGGATCAGTGAATAATTTGTTGCACATTGGAAATATGCTTTGGAACATTGGCTATGGCTTCGTTATTAGTCACATATCCCTTATAAATATTGTTGTAATCATGACAGATCTCTCTATAGGCTTGAGTGAACTGAAGGTTGAAGGCTTTTTTGTCCTCTAATCGAGTCGGGCTGAAATATATATCAAAACAACTACGAGATGAGGTCTGATACACTTTGTTAAAATTGAAAAGATGGGTACTACTATAATAGGGCATGATACTTACCACTATCAAGTCTTGCAACTCTTTTTTATGTACTTCGAGTACCTTCTTTCAGAATATATGATAAAGTTGTGCATGCTCATACACAATGTATGTCACCCGCCCAACAAATATAGGAGTGTTTGGGCACTCTGCTACCTGTGATCCATTTGAGATACTAAGTGAGATATGGTCTTTTTGCCTCAACAATGCAAACCTCTTGCACATGTTCTTGCCCAGAGGTGCCTTCATAGATGGCGTGGCTGCACAGACAAGTATATGTGGCTAAAATAGATTGAATCAAGGTGACATATACAAAAAAAGAGGCATAATTAGCATGAAAATGACTACTTACATGTAGCACTGCTCGATGCACCATGGTTAAGAGATTGTGCCTTCAGGTGGCTCATCAAAGGAAGATGTTGATGTCTCTAGACCATGCGCGTCATTGCCAAGATGAGTGACAAGAGGTGCCAAAGTACTCACAATAGCTGCTCTGCTTCGTGAACCTCACATAAATCATCCCCGCCCTCCTGTCATATGTTTCTCATTAAAAAAATGGCATTAGATAAACAAAATAATAGTTTATACGCAGTTATATATACAACAAACTTGTTTGAATGATTACATTCAGATGAATCAAATATCAGACAAATAGCACAACAACTCAATGAAGACATGACTAAGCAAAATTCACCTAACTAGCTTTTAAAGGTGTAAACATCATCGTAAGGTTAAATGTTTTAAAGTTGTGCTAATAATGAGGATCTGACACTAAGAACTGAACCAAAAAATTAGCTTTGACATACAACTCCAAGATGTTTGTCTAAAAATCCTAATTAAAAAATACAAGCAAAAATTGTAATTATATAATCTGCAAACATGATATCGTAAAACTAAAGAGCCACAATAAAGTTGTCACAAGAGTAATAAAAGCACAAGATGTGGATATTAAACAAACAGCAAAGAGCATGCAATTAAATGTAGATAAGGATAGACATCAGATACAAAGTATATGAAGAGAGTAAGATGTCATTTTTGTGAGAAATATGCATTCCCCATCAATCTAGATCATCGGTAGAGTCAGCACTTAAATCAGTGAAATATTCAACCTCATCATCAAAGTATGTCACCACAAGCCTATATACGCCTTCTTCTTAACCATTGAAAGATGTGTTATCCTCGGTCCAATCTCCCTTTATTTTCTTCATGATGTGTGTCTATCAGGTCAATTTGTATTTCAACCGGATCGACATCATCTCTATGTAATGGTGAATCTTCGTTGCCATATTGAATATTTAATGAATTAGCATTTTCATCATCAAATTCAATATCATGACCATCTTTGGTGTATTGCCTTGTCAATTCATCTTCTTTGTGTTCACTTACTATGTCAGGAACATCGTACGTGTGTCTTGGAGATATTTTTTGCACCACATGCCAATCATTGTCCAATTTGATATTAGGAAGGTAAAAACACTGTGTAGCTTGATACACTAAAATAAATGGATGATTATTATACTATGTCCAAGATAGATTCACACTTATAAAGTAAGTGTCATGTCTTATTCTCATACAAGGCCAAGTGTCGAACCAATCACATTTAAACAAAAATATTGTATGTCCTCCTGTATAACGTAGAACATTAACATATGTCAAAACACCATAATAGTCAATAGAGAATGTATCATTCTCACATGAAATAACAACACCATTGTTTTGGTAACAATGATCTTTTTCATGATCCTTTATATAAAATTTATTCTCGTTCATGATACAATCCGAGAACTTGAAGACCTCACAATCAGGGCCATATGCAAGAACACGTACTTGTCGACTAACCTCCTGTCTATTCGGCTGACGTATGTGAGCCTTAAACCAAGCTTTAAACTCCTCTTGATGATTATGTTCAACATGTATAGCAGGGATCTCTCTTGCAATCTCCTCTTTATGTTCAGTGCATTTAATTAAAATAGATGAGATATGAAAAACTATCAAACTATATGTGCTACTTCACTTAAGAAAGATCAAGAAAAAACATACCTAATGTAATCTTGAATTTGTGCGTAATTATCTAGTACATACCATCGAGCCCTATCTAGAGAAACATCATACAGTGGTTGCAGCTAGGACCCATGAGCTCATTGAGAGAAAACAGATAAGCTTATAGGATTCTCAATCGGCAAACCATCATAGTTACGCTCTTCACTGTTATGTCTTGTTTTAATTCCACGTAGATACATGGAACAAAAAGTCAACCACTCATATGAGATATATGCCTCTGCAATTGATCCTTCTAGACGTACTTAATTTCTTATAAAATGCTTAAGTTTTTCAAGATACCATTCAATTGGATACATCCAACGAAATTGTACAGGTCCTGCAAGCTTAGCCTCTTGAGGTAAATGAACTACTAGATTCACCATGATTTCAAATAAAGATGGCAGGAATATCTTTTCAATTTGCATAGAATCAAAGTTATATCATCCTTCATGTGGGTCAAGACATCTACTTTAAAGGTCTTAGCGCATAATTCTTTGAAGAATATGTCAAACTCAGATAAAGCTGTAGAAATTTTTTGTTGGTAAATCCATGAATTACAATAAGTAGTAAGCATTGAATGAAAATATGACAATCATGACTCTTCATTTTCACCATCTTACCATCGTTAATGTTCACACACCGACCAATGTTAGATGTGTAACCATTAGGAAATTTTACTCTTGCAGCCAATGAAGGCAGTTAGTCTTCTCAAGTCCTACCAATGTGAATGTTGCCACCGACATATATGTAGACGTATCACGGCTCTGTAGATGCAAATTCTAATGTATGACAATTGCATCTAGATTTGTTCATGCATTTTCATTGTCTTTTACTTTAAGATCTAGCAATACACTTAACACATTATCGCATGCATTTTTTTCAATATGCATGACATCTAAGTCGTGCCTTAACTTCAATGTCAACCAGTAAAGCAATTCTTATAAGATATATCTCTTGGTCCAATTCAACTCGATCTTGCTAATGATGGAATTGGCTCTGCTACTTCATCAATGACTGGATCGAGATCAGGATCAACAACAAGCACAGTTTCTACTGCATCAAGGTCTAAGATGGCTTGGCTTTCGAGAACGAGAAGCTTGAACAGGATAAGTAATGTTCCTTCGATCAGTTCGCTCTGGTGGTCTTCCCTTATCTTCCCTAATGTTTAAAGTAGTTCTGGTTTGAGAAAGGAGCACCAATCGAGAACCTTGAATGAATAAGAAAATGACAGTAGAGGATTCCAATTTCTTCTTATTCGATTGAGAATAAGCTAGCAACATGTCGATTACACATTGAAGGTTCACTTTGGCCTTCTTGTGTCCTTCTCAAATGGCCTATATGGAAGTTGCACCAACTGCATAATTAACACCTCATCTATAAATAATTCTTTTGATGTTGTCATACTCTCGACAGTGTCATCAAATAAATTCTTTTGCCTTCGCCATGGATGATCTCGAGGTAAGTATCGATGATGTCCCATGTAACACATTTTTTTGTCAAACTTGAGCCATTTGAATTTTGTATCCTTCTTACACATGAAACACGCAAGTTTACCCTTAGTAGACCACGCATATAGGTTTGCATATGCAAGAAAATCATTTATGGTCCATAAGAGTGGTGCATGCAACTGAAATGTTTGATTTATGGATGCATCATATGTATGTAAGAAGTGGTACCACAATTCTTTTATATCTTCAATAAGCGGCCATAAATAGACATTTATTTCATTGTCAAATACCCTAGGTCTTGGAATAAGCAGAAACAATGATGCAATTTTTTAAAACAATATTTTCAAACCAAGAACTACCCACCAAATTATAATTTTAAAACCAGTTCTTGCACTCGTTGAAGAGTAGCAAGTTGGATTGTCTCCTTAGGGAACGGAACTTAGGCAACACAATTCACATAAGGGCTTACTTTATTAATAACTGAAAAATAAAATTACACTCTTTAATTACAATGCTAACTAAAATAAAAGGGACAAAAATAATAAAAATTCTAAACTAAGCTTGGACCCTCTAATAAAATCCAAGGAGCTTTATGACCATATTCTTTTACATCAACCTCAGCCCACCCTCCTCCTTATGTTGGCACAGTATAGGGACCGGTAATATAAGAAAAACAAAAGGGAACCTACCCTATTATAAGCAATAATTAAATATTCTATCTAAATAAGGGATGATAATGATTAATTTAGCTAACAATATAAATAACTGGAATAAAAAGACAATCAAAGATTTAATTATCTAATTATTCTAAACTATAATTATGAACTAAAAGAAATTATCAATTATTCTAAAAACTACACTGTCGGCTAATGCAAAATTAAAAATTAAATATAATTGAAAGGAAATGAATTTCTGCTAAAGAAACAAGCTGACTAATCTATGCAACTAATCAAGAAAGCATTTAATACTTAATCGAGAAACTAACTAACTAAAGTATCAAGAACACAAGTAAGAAAACAACTAACCGAATCACAACAATTAAAAGAATTAAAATACTATGCTAATTAAAGAACAAAAAAAACTAACTAACAAATAACAAAACGTGTTATACGAAATTTAAAACAAAAACTAATCTAACTATCAAATATGGAAGTAATATAATAACTATACTATAATCTCTAAACTATCTAATCTAAACAATTTAACGATAAATTAATAGACAAACAAGAATCAACTATATCTAACTAATTTGTTTTAATTGAAACTAAAACTGAACTAATAATTAAATCTGAAGCTAAACTAATGTGAATTACCTAACTTTAGATCTAACTAACTAATTAATTATAGGAAATAACTTTAGCTAATACAATTGCATAAAAAAATAATATTAACTAGACTATTAAAAGGGAAAAATTATAATTAGTGAATAAAAAGATTCGGCTAAACTAGTCAGTTCTAATTAAGCTAATTAATCTAATTACGTTCTAATGCACTGAAATAAAACTAATGCTAACTAATTAACCTAGAAACAGAATTTAATGTGAGAAATTAATATTAAATAAAAAATAATAATCGATGGTATTTAAATCGACTAAGAATTAAAGACTAATTAAAAATGATAATTGGCAAATAACTAACTAATTTCTAATCTAAATGCTAAAATTAAAATCTAGAATTAAATATTAACAATTAACTACCAATGAAAAACAAAAATTAAATCTAATCTATTTGGCTGAATTAAAACTAATTAATATATTCTATCTAACTATCGATTAATCTGAACTAACAATAAAATAATCCTTATCAACAATTAAAACTAATCCAAACTAATTATTCTGGTAAAAAATTAACAAGAACGTGATTCAATCAATAGAAAAACTAGCCTATTAATAAAAATAATCAAACAAGAACTCAGTCTACTTACCAAAAATTAAAAAGAACTAAAAAGATTAAACAAACCTTAATCATCTATTACTTTATTTTCAAAATAATTAAATCTACCAAATACCAAAAAACCAAAGACTAATTTTAAATTAATCTAACCTAAATCTGAAACTAAACTAAATGAAAATCACATGAAATATAAAAATAAATCAATCTATACCTAACGATTTCAAGAAAAACACAAGAATATGTAGAAAAACACTAAAATCGATAAAACCCTAATTTATCTATTTTTATTTTTTGAAGAATTTAAATCTGACAATAAAGAAACTCAGATTTAATCTAAAACTACTATAAAATTAATGTAATCAATGAGAATATAAAAATAAACTACTATATGAATCATTACAGACAGTTTTTACAAATCAAAACTTACTTGATGGGCCTTTTCGATTAAATTCTTCAACTCGGATAACTCAAGACTCGACCGAAACACCAAAAAGAAAATGATCAGACATTAAAACTAGACTCTAAATAATAAATATTGCATAATATCAAAAACTCAAAACAAAACAAAAAAAAAGAGTCAAGACTCGGGTTCTTAAAAAAATAGAGAATAAAGATCGAAAAGTAGAGAGGGGGAGGAAGGCGCACCTCATGGGCTGCCCGACGAGTGTGGGGGTAGAAAAGAGCAGACTTATACCTTAGATTTCATGCTACAAACATCTTTTTTATTGTTGAAATTTGGTTTTTGCTGCAGCACGTTGGAGACCAAGTTAACGAAGAGGGAGATTGGTGGTGGAGGCAAAGAGATCGGTCGGTTGCAGGGAAAAATTTCTCGGTCGTCGATCATGAAGGTAGATGGTGGTTTGCACCAAATCTGAGTTGGAAGCCTCCAACTGTGAGTACCTGCAACAAATGTGAAACCAGATAAGAAAAAAAACATGCAATACGATGGAAAAGAAGAACATTGGAAATCGCAGGCGAGTAAGAACAAGGAGGAAAAAGAAGAAATCTAGAAAGCAAAAGGGAAGAAAGGGGATGGAAAGGGTGGCATGAAACCCTAGGCAAAGACAATCTTCTTTATGTTGAACGTTTCCTATTTATAAATATAATTTATAAAAATTACAAAATAAAACCTATTTAAAACTATTTATAAAGCATTCTAAAATTGCTAAAAGGCACCTGTGATAATTTCGAGAGGGCTTTTTAGATATTTTTCTAATGTGGATCTTTGGACTTTGGTTCAGATGATGTGTGGATTAGATATGGACTCTCTTTTGTATGATTTTGGATCAGTTTTGGATCCACTTCGCATCAATATAGATCAAGTTTCCCCAAAATTGCTCTAATTTCCTTGTTTTAACGTAGATTCTGATGAAATTCAAACCAAAGTTCTTTCGCACCTAAAACAACATAAACACAGATACTTAAGCTCTAAAATCACATATGAATGCATGATTTTTTTATCATATGATATGCATTTCATGCATTATCAAATGCCTTCATGCTTATTTGTTCGCTAGTCCCCGAGCAAACTAAATCTAAACTGCTCTACTAAGAAACTAGAAATAAACAATGCATGAACTTAAAAGCAAATAATAAACAAATCCTAACTCACTTTCGTAAGAATCACGGTTGTATTTGGCATATGCAACAAGCCCTGTAAACCCCTAGGTTACTCTAGTGGATGAGTAAGGTCTCGTGAGGGTTTGCATTGATGCTACCCATAAACATTTTTGTTATACATAATCTTAATTTTTTTTAAAAGCATTAGGTAATTTAAGAAATTAGTTTAAACAAATATTTTGTGCAATTACATTCTCACAACATATTTAGAGTTTAACATGCCTCTACAGTAGAAAAAAAAATTCTTTCCCTTTTCTAAAGTTTGCAATTATCCATGTTTTTTTTTCAGAAAATCAAGTATAATCATGCTATTGCCGATTTATCATCACTTGTATGTTTTTTGCACAGTTTTTCATAATTATTTCTAAGCAATAAATTTTTTATTAAGCTCCTATTATTTTTCTTTCTTTTTCTTTTTCAATTTTTCACACTTTTTCTTTTCTGTTGAGCATTATTTCAATGTTTAGATTTTTGTGACTCGTATAGCGAGCTTTGAGTCAGTGACTCCCAGGCCAGATGACCTTATGGCACCAAATACAGAGTATCTCTCAGACTTAATTGCTCAAGTCACTAGACCTTAAATTTTCATAGTTACGTATAGTCATCTTCCTATCATGTGCAATGTCTACATCTCTTAAACTCTATTAAGTCCATGTAACGGACTTTCAGGCCGGTGGCTCCCAAACCAAATGGCTTTAGGGCACCAGGTGTAAACACCTCTTAGGCTCTACTTGCTTGAACCAAATAGGCCACAGATGTCGACTAGACAAGAAAGTGATCTCTTTAGTTATCCTTTTCAACATGGAAAACAAACACTTCAGCTTGTGTCTAAGTCCCGCTCATAGGGAGCAACTGAGATATCAAACAAACTAAATGTATGCTCTTTTTATTTGAAGCTCTTATTTTTTTCTATTTTTTATTTGCTTAGTTTTTTAAAAATAGATTTGTGCATATTCATACTTGTGATTCAAAACAAACTCTAATATTCATATACAATCTTTTCTTTGAAATCCACATAAATAATCAGTCTTTCTAGATTAGTTTCAGCAAAAAAAATTCACATAAGGCTTAAAACTTTCTAAAATGGTAGATTATGTAAAAACATTCATATATGCTTAATTTGTTTCTCAAAAGCCTAATTTTATGAGTTTTTATCAAAAACAGATACATGGACAGAAAAAAAAATGGGTGTGCATCTCATACTCTCCCCCATGCTTGAATGACACTGTCCCTAATGACTTACAATAATGTAAACATGCAAATGTTGATGCACACCTAAGAACATAAAGAAAATAAATATGGGAGGAAAGAAAGATACAACATGTTTATACGTAGAGCCTCTTAAGTTGATTGTTGCCTTGTCCTCACACCACCACCATGCATATACGAATGCATGATTTTCTAGTTGGTTTAGCAAATGGGATGCTCATGTAAAAGTGCCCAGCAAATATTATCTATATTGGAATATATTTGCTACAGTGATTGTAAATACAATCAATTTAGCAAAGTGGAGAAACTTTTTTTTTTCTATTTTTGTTTCACATCTAACACCATTATGGGTGTCAACATGTCGGATTTGGTTCAAACCTTGGTGAAACTAGACTCAAACCTCATTTGAGATGATGGTACCAGGTCTG
This sequence comes from Nuphar pumila, assembly GCF_984573655.1. Taxonomy (NCBI): domain Eukaryota; kingdom Viridiplantae; phylum Streptophyta; class Magnoliopsida; order Nymphaeales; family Nymphaeaceae; genus Nuphar; species Nuphar pumila. The sequence continues at coordinate 16,168,627 of NC_143252.1, forward strand.
GACCCAAGTCTAATTTGACCCACCATAATAAGGATTACATGAACAGACCTAGACCATATCTGATAAAATAATATTTTTTGTTACTTATACATTAAAAATTATGAATCTTAATAGGAACTCAGGTTAAGCCTAGGTCTAGTATGAAATTTTATAAACCATACCTAGCTCCATATATTAATTGGACCCTTCATATCTGACCTAGATTGTAATGGCCTGAAAATTCAAAGACTTGAAATTTTCATAATTTTTTTTTAAACACAACGAAAGTTATGTTTAAAATATAAAATTTGATTTGATCTTCAGACCCATCACAAGTTGAAAACCAAACCAATCTCAGAGACCATTCAAATCAACCTAATCTAAACCAAAATTTCAGTTGAGTTCTCATGTACTATAGCATCCAGCAGTTCATCTCTGTGAACCTAAAAAATTCTAATAAAAACAAGTGAGACAACTTAATGTTAAAGTATGTACTAGCGGACCTTTATCAGGTCTGTACAAAATTATAAAAATATGTCATACCTCTCATATGTGACATTTCACAATATATATAAGACACATCTTCGTTAAGTATTTTTTCAGAGTTACAATTGAACTATGCATATAATAACAATCTCTTTAACTGAACTAAATCTAATTACTTGTAATTAATTGAATTATCATAAGGAATTGCTTGTATCTCAAAATCTCTTATGAATTATGTATATAACCAAAATAATTTAATATAAATAATTAATAAAGAATTGATTACATAATCAAATTAAGCAATTAATTGAATAGATAATTATGTATCTACATGTCTATCCTATATGCATGAATCACGTTATTATCTTTCAAATAATTTTTTTTTTCATTAAATATCATGCTAGCAAATATTTCACAAAATTAAGTGATCATCCTGATTCAACACCCGAGGCACTACTATCTCAGTACACTATGAGCATTAGTACCTCGAGAGGGTGTTCATTCACATATTTTATTTTTTATTTTACCCTTGGCTAGAAAAGACGTCGGTACTAGAGACAAGGATGTAATACTCAAAAAATTTTGATAATTATTTAAAAAAAGATGATTTATTATTTTAAATATGGCTTTTATTTCTTTAAATATTTGTGTGAATTAGTATTTATGTGGTACATTAATTTGAAATGTAATCCTAAGCGAATTGAAATTTTAACCAAGGTTAAAATGAAATTTGACTTAAACTCAAGGATAACTTCAGGTAAATTTGAATTAAAAAAGAATTTATCATAAATTGGGTTTGGATTTAAATTCAATCAAATTTGGATTTGAAATGTGGGTTTAGATTCAAATTAGGTTTGAATTTAATTTGAGTAAAATTGGGATTTTATTTAATGTCAATTTGAGATTGAATTTACATGTTAAGTTGAATCACAAGTGAAGTAGGGTTAAAGTTCGAGTTAGATTAGAAGATAAATTGTGCTTAATATACATTTAGAATTTAAATACAATGTAATGTGAATTGGGGTTTTTAAATTGGATTTGGATATGTTCATGCGTTTGATTTGGCTTTCTTAATAGGGTTTTGATCCTAATTGGATTTGAAATCCAAAACAGGAACCTATATTAGAAATTAATGTTAATTAAATTTTATGGAATGGAATTAAAGATTTAATCAAGTTTAATATGGGTGTAGGAGTCCATGGGCTGGATGTCCACCCTAGTGGGCTATCCTTATGAGGTTGGATATCTATCTTTCAAAACAATAAATAAATAAATAAATAAGCTTAGATAATTAGGTAGCCTAGTATGTTTTATAAGCTAGATTTGGACTTCCTTGCATAGATATGGCTATATAGCCAAGGAAGTGGAACATCCCCCCCAACACACACACACACACACACACACACACACACACACACACACACACATTACTATATTAAATAAATAACAATAAAAGTCAACTTGTCAAACAAGTTTCCTAATTTAAAACAAAGGCTTGATGGTTAGTATATTTTAAAGGTTTTTTAATTCATGAAATAAGCATGTTAGCTAATATACCTAGAACTTACAAGAATTCAAGAAGAAAAAAAGTAATGGAAACACATGGGATGTGAGGCCCACATTCCAGCTAAGGTGGGACATCCCCTACATTTCTTTAAAGAAGGTTATACAAAAAAAAAAGAATGAAACAAAAGTTAAAGAAAGAAGAGAAAAAGTCAAAAACGGAAATATAAAATAGAAAGAAAGAAAAGATAAAGAAAACTTACCTTATATCATGGAGAGGCCCAAGATAGGATATTTAAGCCCCTCTCACGCACCCCCCCCCCCCCTCTCTCATTGCTTCTTTTAATTTTTTCTTTTCTTTTCTTCTCTTTCACATCCCTTTCTCTCTTTTCCTTCTCATCTTCTTCACACGACTGATGTGAAGGAACTCCATTAACGGAGCTAGCGGCGTTCGGAGGAGGATGCATATGTCTTGAGTTTGATCGATCCAATGTAGTGATCTGATAAGACCCAATTTTGAGGTAGTGCATCTTATCGTATAGTCATGGATAGAATCTGGATGCAAGCAGTGTGCATTGGATTGGTTCCAAAATCTAATCCATGTATGGATCAGACTTTGGAGTGAATAATGAGTGGTTTTGAAAAAAAAACAGTCATGGAAGAAATTGGTTAGTTTTGTATATGTTACAAAAAAAACATTGGTTTTTGAGAAACCCTTTTTATAAAAAAGAGGGTTATTTTCAAATGATTTCTCCTTTGGATTGATGTATTATAGTTGTAGATGAAATACTTCATTAACCTCATCATGCTAAATGGTTATATATGTAATATATGTGATGTTTGTGATGAGTTAAATAAATTTGGAATTTTGCACTAGAGGGGCTTCTTGATGCTTCCATGGAAACATTGTATGATATATTGAATTCATGTAAACTAGTAAATTCGATATTGTAGAAGCATGCATAGGGTTGCTTGTGATGACAAGATGTTGAATTTTACATGTGTTCATGGCTAAAAAAACGTGAGTTATGATTTTATCATGTTCCTGCATGTATGCATGTAGTTCTTTTCTCCTAAACTGTAAATTAGAGGACCGATTCCATTCATGAAAAACCTCTCTCTCTCTCTCTCTCTCTCTCTCTCTCTCTCTCTCTCTCTCTCTCTCTATATATATATATATATATATATATATATATATATATATATATATATATATAGGAGGTATCCTACACCAAAGGGTGGGCCTAAAAGCCTCACGGATCTAGAGATCCACTCACTGCAAAAAGGGACAAAATTTTTGACTTGTTTGCAGTAAGGTCCTGAATGATATTTTTGTAAAAAAACTAATAAATTGAGTTTTTATGATTTCAGGCTTAGTTTTAAAATTATGCTAGTCAACACATGGATAACCCCATGATAAAATCCCTGAAGGTCGATTTGTTATCAGTTAATACTAGAATCTAAATAAATTTAGCAAAAAAAATGGGTTCTACATAAACGAGAGCTAGATTGTTTCAAAAATAGGGTCCGGTCTCAGAATTTTAAGAAATTAATGGTAGTGAATTTTGATATAAGGTTTGTTGTATCTACAAGATAACACTTATGAGGATCCCAAAAAAAATTGAGAAATTCAAATTCGATCTGTGGGATGACTGGTCCTGAAATCTTTCAGTCACAGACCCAAAATTGATCTTTGGATTCGTCGATATTATCTAAAGAACAGCTTGTACCCCAAACTTTTTATCTCCTAACATATAAGGAATTTGGATGCATGGTTTGGTTTTTTTGAAAGCTAATATGTAAGGATATTTACATAAAAATCAGTAATGCTAAATTCTTTGCTTGTTAATTGTAGCAAGCCCTATAAGAGTAGATAAAATTTGGTATAGTTTGTCTCTATTATAGGCATGGATATATTATATGCCTATCATGTTTCAATATGAATGATGTTTTCTAATGTTTCCATTAAGTTTAGCATAAATAGGCTTAAGTATGTGTTATATGGTACTATAAATATGTTTAGAATAGCTGTAATCCAATTTGATTAGATTTTAATATCATCCTTAGTCTTGTTTAATGAATGTCCTATGAGATTGAAAAGTCTGATAATCTATTCTCATTTTTGTCCTAAGCGGTTTCAGAAAAAAAATTAATATCTTTAGAAATATGAATCCAATAAATACAAAAAAAAATACTACAGTATTTTACACATCTGGAGCTTGATGGGAGTGTTCTGGTTTGTCCTATTTGAGATAGTTTTGAGGATAAAATGTTCATTGCAACAGAGCATAGACTTTCTGCCCTGTCTGACCAGATATTTTAAAAGTTCTAAAAACCTAATCAAAACTGATCGAATGAAATTATAAAAAATCTAAGTAAAAGTTAACACTTATAAGAAAATTCTGTAAAAAGAATTTTGTGAAAAGAGTTTCAAGTAAATTCTAGAAATTTCTCTAATTCAGGACAAATTTTTGCAGTTACCAGAATTTGTCTTATATTTTTCGTGAAGAGGGTTCAGACTCAGAATTTTCATAATTTTGTTGCAATTGATTTTGCAGTTCTATTTCTTGGGTTGTGTTCTTGACATGTTAGAGCAACCCCAGTTAAATTTTGAAAGTTAAAATTGGTCATGTGATTTTTGGTAGCTTTCCAAAATCAGGTTAACAAACCTGAACTTCACAAATATCATGTGTTAATACTTAGTCATTTTTACATTATGCAACATGTTATATGATGATTAAATCTTGATTACTTGTTTGATATGCATGCTAATTGAATGCTATCATGATGAATTATTAATGTTAAGAATACATGTGCCATATATCATGATATACATTATATATTATGAAGCATGCTCAGTAAGAGATACATGAATAAACATGTTAATTCCAAATGAAACATAGACATGACTAAGTTATGCATGAAACCTTTATATAAGTATATGGGCATATGATATGGTGCATGTATGATACTAATGTAAGTATGTGAGCATATGATATGGTGCATGTATGTAGCCTAGGTGGTATATCACAAATCTCTGCTGAGTATGAATCGATTTTGTATGGACCACTGGGAAACTCTCTCGGTCACGGACCGCTCTAGTAAAAACTCTGAAGGGAGTTCATGGATTCTTCTAATCAATGAGGCTAATAAACAACATGGCATAATAGACACCTCATTGGATTGGTTGAATTGGAATTAGGAACCCTAAGTGTGTACCCTTTAGGGCTAGAAAAGAGAAACAAAACACTAAGTATGGAATCACTAGCTTTAATTCAGTCTGTGCATAAATTTGTTGGTTTACTTTAGATTTATGCATTATAGCATATTTGTTCTAAAATTGACAGCAAGCATGAATGTTTGTAATAATATACCTATGCTTGTCATGTTATGTTGTGTTGCATGATTTAGTTAATTATCCAAAAATATGCAAATGCTTATTGCTTGCATTGAGATTATATCCATGTCTATGTGTTTTGGTATAACCTACTGGGACTGTGGACTAATGTCTCCTACTTTAACATTTTTTAGATAGTGCATAAGCTGATGTAATGGCGGGTTGCTCAGCAACGTAAGATGGGTCATTATCGTTCTTTTTCAGGAAATCCAGCTTCTTGTTTTGGATTTTGATAAGACATATAACTCTGAATTTAATTAAATTTTGAATTGCATTAATTTATTTAATTAAGTATTTTAATCCCAATGGGTGTGTAATGGTGTCATTGTAACCTGCCAAAGTTGCATCGGTTCAATTACATTATTCCATTGTGTTTAAAAAAAATTCTTAAAAATTTTCCAATATAAATTTGGGGTGTTACAAAGGAACCTTCATCAAGGATTCTCATGGCTGGCTATGATGACAATACAACTGCTAAATACACCTATGTGGTTGGACTACTAGCTTCTTTCAATCAAGCTCAAAAATCTTCCTAATTCATCATGGTTGAGGGAAAGGATCCATTGACCTTTAAATTTACTGATCATGAATTTTCATCCTTACAACGATCCTGAATCATGGATTTTCATCCTCACAAGAAAATTTGTCAAGACTACCTTGTGTTGGGAATTACCCCTCATAGAGACTATCGAGAATTCCTTGGGATTGGTGGTGACGTCAGTTCACATTTGACCGACTTGTTCATCCATAATTTCTCAATGTAACAAGCTCCAAATCATTAGTGTAACTTTTCTTATCATTCTGAAAATATTTTCTCAATGTATGTCATTTTCACAATAAATGTAGCATGCCCAAAATTTACAATAAGTTGCATTGTTTTTGTAAATACCCATAAAAATTTTTCATGCCATGTAATATGCATTTTTCAAAAATAACCATGTTTGTAATACGAATAACATGAATTTACAATTAAAGTATATATTTACTTCATCACACATTTATGCATCATAATATGCATTCCATGTCATTTAAACATAAATGATTATAAAAAATGATACAACATTTGTATCAACACAATTCAATGCATCATATTATACTTTTTTAATCACAAATGGATCATAGAAAAATTTAAAAGTTCTAGATTAGCACTCATGGCTCAACCACAATCTTACGTACATATACTAATCTTAGCAAACATATTATATATAAGTTTCATAAAATTATTTAATTAACTTAGGGTTATGAACCCATAGTCCCTGAAAATAAGAGTGTCTGATATTTTCAATTATATTATGAAAAATAGTGTCAAAACCTTAGGGCCTATGATTTTATTTCACATCCTCCACACTATATCAGATTAAATTCTAAAAATTAAACAATAATTCAAATAAATTCATATGAATCATTCTAAGATTTCTTTTCTCCATTTTGAGATTTTTTGAAATATCAAGAAGTACCTGCTCTATTTTAGATTATAGTTTCAAAAATTATTTTAAAAAATTTGACAACACCTGCTCTATTTTTTTAGCAATAATGCCTATGAATTTACTAAAATTTGAATAGTATCTGGCCTATTTAATTTGAAAATGTCATAAATTATTTTAAAAATTTTGATAGAACCTTTCCTATTTTAGTATAAAAAGTCTAAAAGTTATTTTAAAAAATTTGACAGAACCTCTCTTATATAGGAGTATAAACAAACCAAATTTTTGACATAATTATTGCATTTCAGTCCATAAAAAATCTTAACAGTTCAAAAGAGAGCTAAGAGTTTTATAAATTCATACGAAGGCTCAAATGAGTCCTACTTGTACATACCTTGTTTTAAAACTTTGGACAGTGCTTCTGCAATGCTTTTTAAAAAACTCCGACAATGAGCAAAAATTTTGATAGCACTTCTTCAGTAGGGTCTCAAATCTATCTTAAAAAAGATAGAGCTTCTGCTATCGAACCATAAACGAGGTACCCTAGCTAAGCAGGTAGGGGTTTCAGAGGTTTCTAACAGAACAAACTTGAAAATAATAAGGCATGGATATTAAAATAGGAATGATAAGGTTGGATTGGGCTAGACAGAAGAGAGAGAGAAGCTTTGGAGAGGGGGGCAGTTTTTTTAGAGAGACACCCTAGGGGGGTATTTATAGCCCCAAGGGGTGTTGGCTCCCCTTGGTGTCACCTCCAGAAAATGAGGTCTATATTTTGTTGATGTTTTTTATATTTTATTATTTTTTAGATAAATTTCAAAAATAAACCTGATATTTTTCAATATTTTATATTAAGCACCTAAAATTTTTACCATTTTGCCCATGATCAATTTAATTATTTACAAGTATGCGCCTAAAATATGGATTCGGATAAATATTCGAATCCACTAAAAATATCTATTTGGATAATATTTAGATCTATTTGGATAATATCTAGATCCATTAAAGGATCCATTTTAATTTTGGATATGGGTTTGGATCAGTATCCAGATTTGATAAAATATTCAGATCTAAATATTAGTTGGATCAAGATTTTGGACTTTGGATCATATTCAGATCCAGTTCAAGATTCATAAGTTTTATATAATGAATTTATTTATCATTTAGAAATTTCAGTTATTACACGGATTTTAATTAGGCCTTCTTGTTTATCACCAAACCCTGACCTTGTAAGGTTTGGTACGGTCGGGTCCGAGACAAACCCAACCTATTAACACCCTTAAACACCATAGATGTGATGTACATGTTTTGATTAGTGGAAAACCGGATTTTGGAGCAACAGAGTCCAACCAGTATACAAGTTTTTTTAGTGATCTAAAAAACAACAGCTATGAATGTATCGATTTTTTATGACTTGTAAAAACATGTTTTTTATCGAACAAATATGACCCAAGTGTCGATTCTTACTAAATTGAGTACGATGAGCTCATCTATAAGGTTAGATTGTGTAAAAAAAACTCACATCATTTTATATCAATTCAATTGTAGCAAATATAAATCCTATATATATAGAGAGGGAGAGAGAGATTCTTAGTGGCTGGATCCAATTTTTTCATCTTTTTCAGATTTTTTTTGGAATATAACCTTACAAATGTGATCTACATAGTTTATTTAGTAAAAATCAGTTTTTGGTCTTCTAATTATGACAAGTGAATAGGTTTTTATAAGGCTTGAAAAATCAATGTCCCTGCATTTTTGTAAATTTCAATGCTCATAAAATCATATTTTTCATTAAAAAAACACATGATGCTGAACACATCGTGAGGTCTGATTTGCAAAACAAGGGTTGGAACATTGAAAATCAGCACTGACCACGGTGTGTGTGCGTGCGCGTGTGCTGATACAAACTGCTTGTGGCTCAGTTCACCGAGCCCAAATGAGTTTCAGACCGAGCCACGAGTAGCTCAGTTCGTTTGCCTGTCCTAATTATGGCTGCCATTTTTAGTCAAGTGCATATCTAGGGAAGCCATTGAGGAAGAGAAACATAAACCTTTGAAAAGATGATACGTGGCTTCTTGTCCTGTTCATTTTTGGTGACTTTTATCATCGAGTTCAGTGGTTGTAGTGTGGTACCATCGTCAGAACTGGTTGAAGATTGGGTGTGGAGATTGATACAGGATTTGTTGGGACCACTGTTGATTACATGGGAATGATAGATATCCCGTGTGTCAGTCTCTACTATCCATTTTGAAATATAGATGACAGGAATAAGATGCCAAACTATGCTAGGCATGAGGCTGCAGCATATTGTCCTAGTTCACGACTCCAAAAGATGTAAAGTCTGCATTAGGAATTCATTTTCAGCAATCACCAGGGGCTTCACTTGTCTGGTAGGAGCAGCTAGTGTGCGACACCTTGTGTTGGGACGTTGCAGATTCAAAACCCAATGGTATAGTTGTATAACTGGTAGGGGTCTTCCTAACCCCAGCTTGCCTTTCAAAAAAATAATAATTCATTTACACCAAAGATTTTGGAATGCAAACGAATTTAGATGGAAACGCTATTTTCATGTATTGCCAAAATGTGGTGTTGAGGATGGAGTTGCCAAAAGAATCCTCTTGTGAATGGTGTTGAAATGTGATACTGGGGCTGCCGACTCCATTTCCAATGCAGTGTTTTGGCAAGCATATTCCCATGCTGGTTCTGATTTCGGGAGATTGATTGTTCCCGCAAGCAGTGCTTTCAGTTCAACAAGTGGGGATCTGGCACAGGTGTGGATGTGATATGAGCTTAAAAGTATCCATCTTCTCCAAGGAATTAGAAACATTGTTCACCATAATCACACATAAAGATGGTACATCGTAACAGGATCCATATCATACCTTTTCATCACATCACCCATGGGATCTCATTATTTGTAAATTGTTTTGATCAATCTGACAGTATGAACGTGATTTACATGTTTGATTTCATAATAATCTACTTTTGGATTGTCTGATTTGGACAAATTAGTAGGTTTTTATAGTGTTTCAAAATCAACAGCCTAAAATTTTCATAAATATTCATGCCTCAAAAAAACATATTTTTTCATAAAAACATGTCAATTCCTAGCAAATGGACACATCTACTAGGTCAGATTTATAAAAACGTGCACGTTATGAATATTCAATCAAAACAATCAAGTGAGGGATAGCAATACAATAATGCCCAAACCACACAACCACAATTTATTTTATATAAGGGAGCAATAGCAATGCCCAGAGAGGCAGAAGCAGAAAATCACTTTGTCAAGCCAACCCAATACAATAGGCTAATGAAGCGCCCCCTCCCCTCCTCTTCTATATGGACTGTACATACAAACCAAACTGATCAATCTTTCATGTTGTTCCAGTGATCGAAATTCCCTCGATCTATTTTAAGATGAACAACCACATTGATACATAAAATGCTGGATGATCAGACGACACATTGCAAAATGAAACAGAAACACCCATTCCGCAATAAGCATAAATCATATTGCAAAAGGTAAAAATAGTACGCATGCTAGATAGCATATCTTTTGACAAAGATAGCACCTGACAAGTTCATCCTAACAAAGGCCTCCATCTTTTTTAATCCATGAAAAATCAATTATATGTAACCCAGCACAGAAGCTTTACCCGCTCAACTGAACAGGTGGAGCCAACTGACAATGCTCACAGGACCAAATATACTCTTAACCTTGAAGGACCACCTCTCCAAAGATTGTCCAAGTGGCCAAGGAAGGCAACTTACTCAAGAACCCTCTTGATCATTTCAAGCTCTGGGATTCCTAGTTCGAATGAGAAAATCTTGCACAACTACCTAACAAGAAAGCTGGAAATTTAGGGGAAAGGGCCCAGTGCAAACTCTGCCCAAAAGGCCAAAACAGACACATAACTCATGCAGGCCCAGCCCATTAGGGCTAACAATGACCAGACTAGGTCAGGCCAGTGCCTCATGCAGTGCATTAAGCTAACAACCTAGATGAATGTTCAGCATATTTAATTATCAGGCTTGAGAAGAAAATACCCAAGCTGGGTCAGAGGCGCATCTTGAGCCCAATAAGAACTCAAAAGTGGTCTGAAAACCTGCTAGGACTGTCAGGCCAGCCCAGCACATAGGAACCACTTTCCAGAACTCACAAGTACGCACACATAGTGCCTACTATGTTTTGTCTTCTCTTCGTGTTAGCCAGATATCTGATCCAAAACTTCATTTACTGGGAAATAGCTAGGTTTCAGGAGACATTGCAGTTTGCTTCTTACAAAGCCACTACATAATACACTCAAAAGTTCTCATTCTATAGTGTCATCCCTAAAGCAGTCTATCAAACATCTCATAATCCTTTTTCTCATACAAATTAACTTCTTATTGCTTCCAGAATGATCTTTTAAACGTATTTTCACCAGTAATCATATTATTACCCTTAAAATTCAAATTTCAACCAAAGAAACTATGAGAATAAATACTGCCAAGAATAGACAAGATCATTGATATTACATTGGCCTTAAACACAACACTTCCAGAATGGAAACATCCATACAATCCACTGTGCATAACTATTAACACACCATGTTAAGGAAGGTGCAAAGAATGAGGAGACAAAAGCATTGCAAAATTTAAGTCATGCATTAGTCCGTCTTGATTTCTGATGAACACCACTCAGCTAAAACCCTTCTGCAGACGGTAATGGGCTGCTCCTTACAGCTCCCAACCAATCATTACAACAACCAGAATCAACAGCTCCACAAATTTAAGAACCATTAGTAATTCGAGCAACAATCAACTCTCCACATGCTTTCCTTGATGAAACTCCCATTCTGTTTTCATCTCATCTTTTAAGTTGAATTTCACCATTCAGTAAGGCATATTTAACAGGAACGAGCCACTAGAGACCACTTAACAAGTTAATCAACTTACACTGAACCATACTTTGTCCACATATATAAGCTGTAAGTTCATCAAGAGACCTAATAATCCCATCTTATATCCCAAGAATTCTGATATTGATTTCAGAAAATTGCAAGATAATGGTCATCTTACAATTTTCTCTTCCAGATACCAATTAACTTTGAGTGAACCTATCCTTCTGATGTACAACAAAAGCAGGCCTTGGCTTTTAACAGGATTTTTCTCCAGGATAACAATTCAACCAGTCATCATTACATTAAAATAGTTCATATTTTCATGGGTTATCTTTTTCTTGAAAAGGAGAAATCTGGTTTTGTCTGTTAGACAGTAAAATGACAAGGAAAAAAAAACATCCAATGCATTAGTAAGTCTTGAGAAATGCAATAAATTAGACTCTACAGAGTCGAGGGACCTTTTTTTTTAATGCGCTGGGGTGAGGGTGTTGTGCTTCTTTGCACTTTATCATTGTTAGGGCACTTGGTGTATATTTGGTGTATATCACATAGATAGGGCAGTGTGTGACACAACGCATACATGTTTGGTACAACACAGTTTTCTAAAACTAGGACATGAGGACAGTGGTGCACACACACACACACACACACACACACACACACACACATGTATGCAAATTCCTAAAAAGAAATTCTAAATCATTATGATTGGAAACATTTGATGATAAATCTAAGTTGAAAATTGAAATGTAGTGTAATCAATGACAAACTTTAAAAGACAGCACACAAATAAATATAGGATAAACAACCGAGATTTGTAAAACAAAATAGATAAAGTTAAGGACACTGTTAACTGTGTCCAACACAGGTCTGGCTGCATCCCTGAAGTGTCTAGGTGTGCCTGGTGTTGTGTCATGCTGACACGGGGCATGCATGCTAAGCAAAGTGTTGGTGTAATATGGCACTATGTGATAAGTTTACTGTCATATCAGTTTTTTTGTTCATCAAAGTGGGCTGTGAAAAATGTTCAATAGGATGTTGCAATTGGTTAGATGTGCGAAATCCCTAGTAATATGGATACAAGCTCAACTTACGGTTCTCCCTCAACTTTGCAATCTGTTGTTAGTTTACTTGTTCAAGTTGCAGGGCCAAATTACATACATCGAAATGTTAGTCTTGTAAATTAACTTTTACACTGATTTTTCTAAAATTGTCTCTCAGTTTTTTTTTCTTATGCTCTTTGTATCTATTCTTGTGGATTATGTGCTTATAGACTCCATCTCTTAAATTTCCATTCTTTTCCTTTTTGCTACATGTGTGTCCCTTCTATATACTTTCAGATTATTTCTGTGCTGAGCTCAACTTTGTATTTTTTTAACTAGGATTTCTCCAGGCATAGCTGACTTGATGCAAAAGCTAACTGTGAGTTATTTACCTCAGACCTTGACTATAATTTTGCACTTGACTAAGATTGAGGAGTAGGTTTCTCATACCGAGTAGAAGCTGCGACAACATCTAGACAATTATTTTCGAGATATTTCCAAATTCCCATGTTAAAAAAAATGCAGGAAAACTAAATATAAAATAACATCATATTTTGTAATGGTGTAGGGTTTGTGGAATGTGTGTGTATTGATTACTAAAAACCATGGTACAAAGTACTCATACAAAGATATACACCACTAGGACAAAGAAAACTTAGGCATAACCTCACCATTTTGCCCAAAAAGATCTCTTTTAAAATGATGCTGGTATTCTTAGTGTGTTCTCTATTTTCCAAAGCATCTTTATTCATAGTCATACCCTCTGTCACAATATCTTGGTGAAGCATGTTAAGCCAGAACAAGAAGAATCACTGTCAAAATCCAATGGATCACAAAGCGCCAATGAGAACTTGATTTAAACAGATATATTTGGACAATAGGAAACTTCCTATGATTTATGATGGCTAAAGAACCATCTTAACCAACTCAATGCATCAACCCAAATAAGGATCTTTCAATACAAAACACCACGAAACAAAACTGGGTACCATTAATCCAGAAAAGAACCTACCAAGTGTTTTCTTCACCTTCTTCTTTACATTTCTTCTTCTTTTATTCTTATAGCATACATATTCTGTGGCATATATGTTCTTCAATCCTCAGTCATGAACTTAAAACCAACTATACCTCCATACAGAGAAAAGGAATAAATAGTACCAAAATTTGGAACCATGAAGGACTCTATCACCGAATTTGCCATCAGATCTTAATCATTTAGCCCATCACAAAATTAGAGCTACCAAAATCAATTGATATCACACATAATTCTAGACCTATAAACCTTATAATTTGTATCTGGATCTTAATCTACCTGAAACTCATGGCAATACAAAATACCAACAAAACTACATCATCGACAATATCAACAATACAAATCATCAAGAACCCTATGCTTCCGTAAAAAGTCAATTATGGATAAGCTACATGGCAAGACAAAAAATTTACCCATGAAGGCCTTAGCTTCTCGCCAAAACAAGTAATAGCACTCAAGAATAACAACTAACACACTGATATCGTAAATCACACAAAGCATCTCTCCAAGTGTTCATTATGGCAGTCTTACAAAACATGCTTCCAATACAGGTTGTGTGACTCCAAACTTTGCATAAGATGCACACACATGCGCAGACACATTTCGTGTGTATGAAACACAGCGAAAAAGAGAGGAACATCCGGATCTTCATGCTTAGGACAACCATCATTTTTAAAAAAGCACAAATTGTGCCAGATGCCTATAATAGCAATGCCAACCATGACAGACTAAGTGATCTAAATTCTTTTCAGCACCAAAATGGTCTCAAAAGTAAGCTCAAGGCTAAGTGCCGAGAGAAATGGAGGATAAAACAAAGAGAAGCTACAACTGCAACTACCAAAGCATATCTCTAATATCATATTATATGTTTTGTTCATCATTAGTTTTTCCTTGTTTTTCATACAAACAGGACCATCTCTGGAAGAATCTCAATCAGATATTTCCACCTTTTTTCTCTTTTTTGCTATATTTTTTAACTTTCATCCTTTTTAAATGTTTCCTGTCAAGTACCGGGATGTAAAAAGAAAAAAATCCAATTCATTCAACTCAGGCACCATTAATTTCCCTTTTTCAACTTGGACAGGCTTTCAAGTGCAATTGTGTTAAATGTATGTATATATACATAAATGAAGTGCAAATTTTTTATGTTTATGTCCACACCCATACCATGCATAGGTGTTCTAACTTGTGTGCTAAATGTATTAGGTTTTAAATGTTTATAACCATATCTATATCAGGTATCTAATTTGGGTATTAAATGCACTGGAAGGTACTTAGATATGCATGCACATATTTAAATGTATGATCTACGCAGCCATCTCATGTTCACTGACAGTCCAAATACAACTTTGTGCCAAACACATGAAACCAGCTTGCCATCTAATATATGACTAAATTCAAAGGAAGCATAATTAAATGCTCCACAAATTGTTAATTGTGTACTTATCAACAGTAATAACTAGCACTTAAATCCAAATTTGATCTTTGTAAAGCAGAATGATTGGTACTGTCACACAGTATCAGTCCCCATGACCAGAAATAACAATTATCACTGCCAAAGATTCCCACCTAGTACATAAAAAACCACAAACTGTATGGTCACTTTCATGACTTCAGATATTGAGATAGATATACTAAACCAGTCTTGAAATAAACTGTGATCTCCAAATGCAACCATGTGTCACTGCCAATAAATAAATCAACAAATAAATGTACCCAATCAGAAACTGAAATGTGAAGACCTGAACTTCAAACTCGACCAGTCACGATCTTTGATTGGTTTGACAAAATAGGAAAAATAGCAGCTTTAATAACTGTTGTCACCCATAGTTGAAACAAATCCAAAAATCCTGACCCCAAAGGTACACCCACATGCTGCAAGTTATTCATGTCAAACCTTTTGCTGACTTTGCTTCATGAAATTACATGGTTATGGCTATGGAAAAAAAAAGGTGGAATCACCTGCTACATCCCATTCAAAAGGCTCCATCAGCCTCACAGAAGAACAACTTAGGACCCCACAAGTTTAATGTAACAAACAATACATTTGCCTCTAGGTTATAATGCATGAAGATATTTCCTGTGACCACTGTAGCCATGACTTGCTAATTGTACTTCAGAAAAGAGATTGTTTTTCTTATATGAAGTGCAAACTTTAACTAAAGAACCCATTGGAGTTCATGTTCATTGAACAACAAATAATCTCCAAACCATTGTAATTGAGGATATATTTCCTATTTTTCCCATA
Source organism: Nuphar pumila (assembly GCF_984573655.1). Classification (NCBI taxonomy): domain Eukaryota; kingdom Viridiplantae; phylum Streptophyta; class Magnoliopsida; order Nymphaeales; family Nymphaeaceae; genus Nuphar; species Nuphar pumila. The sequence continues at coordinate 16,184,623 of NC_143252.1, forward strand.
ACTATGTTATGTTAATTGTGTTTCACCTTAGAAACTGCACGTATGCATCATCCTATAAGATCGTATCAGCAACCACAACTTGGATTAGTCTCTAGATGCCTATTTCATATTAAAGGCATGTAACTTGTTTTCATCATAGTAACATGTTTGGTAAGGATCATTACTTGTAAACCAGGTTACTTGACCCTACTGTCTTCTAATAAGATGTGTGTTGGAGAAGAAACACAATGTACTATTGGAGGCAATATGATGTATAAGACTTTTGAACTCTGCATCAAAGAGTTGTTTCCATCAACCACCGACCAAGATCATGCATGCATGCAAGCATGCACAAGTGAGAAAGGGGAGAAAAAAAAACAGTTTTTATAGGCATTCCTTCACAAACCAGCATGCAGCAACATGATAAAGCCCAACATATATGCCACATCAATTTTGGAGAACTACATCCATTTAATCATATCTGAAGACCTAGCCATAAGATTTTCCTCGTGACATTATCTGAAGAAAAGGCTACAGGTAACTATAATGATAATTAATCTTAATCATTTACTGAATCAATGACAATAGCATGGTGAAACCATCATTCTCTATACTTCAAGTGTGCATGCAACCAGCCATGACCTAGTGTGCAACCAGAACCGAAACAGGTTAAGAAGGTCTGATTAAGCTACTTCTTTATATTATCAAGGCTGCCATTGTCTTTTTAAGCTAATGAAAAATCACCCAACAGCTTCAAATAAGAGTTCTGAACAAATATTGTCATAAAGAGACTATGCATAAATCCAGCTTCTAGAACACTTAAACTTTCCTCAGATCGTCATTACTCAACTGACATCATTGATAGTCACAATAACACCCATGATACTTGACACCCATCAAACACAGGCTCCTTACAACTCCAAGACTGTAAGCACTAAAGAATACAATGATGTACTCAGGCATCCTTCTGTTTCTGTTATGCTAATCCTGTGCCAACCAAATTGGTTTCAGACTGCCACAATGTTCCTAATGCCTCGATGGGATGTCAATCTTCACTTAGCATTTCTTCACGTTTAAATGGCATCGTGTGCAACAAGTTCAATTTCAAAGAGCATGTTTACAAACGAGGAATCACATAATCTGCATTCCTTGTTCGTTGGTACGGTTATTAACTTACCTTACAAAGTCATGTTTTTTAAATTTAAAACAAAAGGTTCACATATAGAGGGGTAGAAATTTTTGAGAGAAGAAGTGATATTCACTAACATCCAACCATCATTCCTAAACAGAAAGAACGCCAGAAAACAAAGAAAGAAGGGAAGGAAGGAAGGACAAGAAGAAAGAAATTCATATTGCAAGCGCAAAAGTAAGCCCAATAATTTTCACATTAATAAGCAGAGTCAGAACAATCAAGAAACTACTAAAAATGCTAAAAACAGAAAGGAAAAGGAAAGGGAAAAAAATCTCTTTTTTTTTTGCTTGATTGCTTGTTCAAGTAACCAAAGACTTCAACTCTTGCAACGTTAATTTGATCTGCTCCTGAACGAGCTCTATCCTCTTCAAATAGACCTCCAACTCCAAAATCTGCTGCTTCCGCCACTTATCCTCCGAGCCAACGGCCTTGAACTCGCCCGCTCCACCGAAACTCAACGGCAACGGATTCACCCCCAATCCAAACCCCGAGTGCGACAGCCCATTCAGCGCACAATACATCAGCTCCTTGAAGATCGGCGACAGGCAGCTCCGAACCGTCTCCTCCACCACGCTATGAACCGACGGGATCCCGCAGTTGCTGCCCGAACCAATTCCCCCTTCTCCTCCTCCTCCAGAAGCTCCACTTCCTCCACCGTCCGCCACTCTCTGTGTGGGAGGAGGAATCGGCTTAGAGGGCTGAGCGTGAGCCTTTCTCGAGCCCCGTCCTGGCTTGAGCTCAACAACGGGCTCCTCGTCGTCGTCCACGACGGTGGCGTACCCTGCGTGCCAGATCTTCTTCGACATCTCGAACGTCAATTGGTCGTGCGCGCTCTTGAAGGCGAAGTCCTTGCCAGAGCTGAGCTTCCGGACGACGTTCCGGTACTTCTTCTTGAGCCTCCGGAGCTTCTCGACGAGCTGGTTCTTGTTGAAATCGAATTGCAGGGAGGCCTTCATCTGCTCGTAGAACGGCGTCATGTCGTGGAAATTGGCGTTCCCCCTCCCGGAGTACTCGTAGAACCCGTTGAGCAGCCCGATCTCGTCCTCATCCGTCCAGAGCCTCTGGAACAGCCGGCGCGAGTCCTCCCCGACGCTGACGATCGCCTTCTTCTCCGCCTCGGAGTCTCCCAGCTGCACCTGAGCCGGGAGCGAGAGCGCGACCGTCATCGGTGTAAACAGCGTCACCGCCTGCGAGGCCGCGGACGACCGGATGCGCTTGGTCTCGCCCTCCGCCGCGCCATCGACCGGGAGCGGACGCTTGCCTCCGCCACCACCGATTGAGCCGTTCTCCTGCAGGAAGCCACCGCCGCCGGAGGAGGAGGAGAAGGAAGGGGATGAATTAGGGGCTAGGGTTTTGATCGCGACGGGCATGACGTCGCCCTCTCCCTCTGCAACGCCCTCCGCTCCTTCGTCCTCGTCGTCATCGTCGTCGTCCTCCTCCTCCTCTAACTCGTGATCCTCGTCGGACGACGACGCCGACGAGCAGGAGAGGGGGAGGTCGGGGCCGGGAGGGGAGGGTGAGGGCATTTCGGGAATTTCCTGCTTATTCCTCCCTTCCCTTTCGTTTCGCGTCGCTCTCCTACAGGCTCCGAGCTCACCGATTGCGAGAGGGGCTTGGTTTGGTGGCGTCTGAGAGAGAGAGGGTGAAGGTTTGTTTGTTGGGGTCTGTTAAATGACGGTCGTACCCTCAATCCGTCCGTGGAATTTCTTTCGTCCCAACTGCTCTGTCGGCCGATTGGAGAGTGGTGGGGATTTGGTCAGATCCCAATAGCACGTAACCACCTATGACTTACCTCATTTGTGCCCTTGCATACGTTATGTAGGGTTGGGGTCCATGGGGTGCATACCCGTGCGGTTGGATCTTACTAGCATTTGTTTTCCAAATTTCACAGGCAGAACAATGGTCAAATTTAATTAATTAGTCAGCAAGCCACCAATGGTCCAAAACCATAGATCCATAATTACGATAATGCAACTTTTCTTTTTTTTCCTATTTCTCATGGTCTTCAATTTTTGAGGTTTAAGTGGGTCAAATCCGGATCAGGTGTCCAACCCGATCAAAGCTGTGTGGAGCATAGATGGTTCATCAAATAAATTACGTTTTTGTATATGGGTTGAGTAGAGGACAAGTAATGTCATAGTATATATTTGCTATACCTACAATCTAGTCTAGTTGGGATCTCATGATACAAGTTACTTGGATTCAATCTTATCTCCTAGATATATTCAGTATAATCGATTTAGTGGAAATTGACTTTTGAATCAATATTTTTTGTTAAAAAAATAAGTTTTTTTAATAAATAAAAAAACAGTATATTCATAGCCATTAACTTTTGAATCACTAGAAAAACTTACACATAGGTCAGATTTTGATTATCCAAAAGTCGGTTCCTACTAAAGAAAAAAAACACGTACCAAAAAAAAAACTGAGGTTTGCTAAGTCTATTGTAAATACAACCAATTACAAAAAACATCAACTCATAATGTCAGGCTTAGTCAAATTTGGTGCATAAATAAATATGTTTGATCCAACCTGTTTATCTATTTCCATATGAAAACCAATATATTTGACCTTTTTGTGCAGATCCAGTGTCAAAGGGGCTAGATCATATCTAGATCCACAACTCTTCCATGTGTTCTGATTGGGATCCACATCTAAACCCACTCATGGAAAATCAGATCCAGAGTCATGTCAACCCTGATCCATCCATCTCTAACCCATATTCGACCCATGTCATGGTTGCAGGGCCTTACCAATCCAATTATCACACTTGTTTTTTTTTTTTTGAGCAGTATGATTTGCAAAGATTCAAATCACTACTTGACATGAATACCTAGTTTGGGTATTCTTGGCTCGGTTTGAATCACCAATTTTATATATTTATGTATAATATCCTATCTAGGATATAACCTTAAGAAACTTAATTATGATATTGCACGTTTAAAAATAGTGCAACCTTTTTGTTTTATTGCTAACCCACCTATCATATAAAGGTTGCATTTGAGATCACGGGTCCGAGGATCTGACATGGCATGTTCGGCTGCTGACAAGATTGAATCTGAATCCCAAGTACAAGTGACGATATTGGATTGAGAAAAAATAAAAGAAAAATAAGTTATTTACATGTAAAAAATGCAAACGAATTGGATTTTGATTTGGATTAATTTCAAATCTGAATCAAAATACTGATCTGAATCCAACCCCAATCTGAAAGTAAGCTGATTGAGCGCATTCAAACCGAATGCACATTCATATTTTGCTTAAAGGATCCAAATCCAGAAATAACATTCAGGATCTAGTATCTGACCATATCAGATCCATTTGCAGCCCTAGTTTCATACATAATTCTAAGGCTTTCAAATGACTTATCATGGATCTTGACAAAGTAAGGATGGGGATATGAGATAAAATATATATATATATATATATATATATATATATATATATATATAATTATACTGCACCTACTCTCATCTATTTCAAGTGTTTTTTTGTTGATGAGACCCTATAGATATGATCTACACTCATATTTTAGTGGAAAAAAAGTTTTGGATCATGTGAATATGGCATAAATGTACGTTTTTTAAGATCTTCAAAAATCAATGGATCACAATGTACAAGAATTTTATTACCTAAAGAACCTATTTTATGTCCAAAAACATGATCCAAAAGATAATTCCTATTAAATAAACTATGATAAGTGCTATAAAGTCTGGTCAAAAAGATGAAACCTACAACTATGATTTCTAGTAGGTGGGAGTGGGAGTAGGTACAACTGGAGTATTGTAGCATTACCATATATATATATATATATATATATATATATATATATATATATATATATATATATATATATATATATATATATATATATATATATAATGAAACAGTGGTTGTTAAACAAGGTTGCCACCAAAGAAAATAAAAACAAAAATATCTTCTGAAAACGAAAATGACAAACAAGGTTTTCTAGGTGCATATGAAATGGGAAACAAGAAGTGAACCGAGAACTGTACTGGAAAATGAATCGGAAAACAACTGGGAAACATTTAAGAAGAAAAAAAAACCTTAATAACACAATAAATGAATAAAACCAAATATGAGAAACTCATATCCCATAAAAAGGAAACAAATATTTTAGAAAACGAAACTTATTTTCCATAAGTTTTTTTACTATGTCTCAAACATTTCAGGAACACAGCATTTCTAGTATCACAAACTATTTCACAGGAAACATGTGTTCATGCCTGGGCCCACAAGGTAGGTCTAGGTTCAGGGGTAGGTCTATGTAAGTTAGTTAGGATAGAAACAGGTTAGGTTCAATTTGAATTTTAAATACTGCAAATTTAGAGAGAGATTAGAGCCAACATGTGGAAGTAGTTCATGTTAAAATATAAGAGTCAAACTCCACTTGGTTTTGGATTTATGAGCTTGAGATCAGGTTGCAAAAATTTGTGTTCAGACTGGGTCTGGACTGTGTTTTGGGTCCAATAGGATTCAATAGGAATTTTAGTTCTCTCTACTAGATTAGGATCTAAGGCTGGTTTTTTTAGGGCTGGTTAAAGACATGGGATCACTCATGGTTAAAGTCTCAAACTTGAATCAGATCGGTTTAGAAAGATATGACTCATGAAAGTCGGGTCAGATTCTGCAATTCAGAGCATGTAGAATATGTTGGGTTTCTTGGAATCAGTTTGGGTCAAGTGAGTGCAAACGTGAGTTTGGGCTAAGATGACGGTTGGTTTGACTTATAGGGACCTAGTAGACACTCTTGAGGAGTTCCACGACAGAGTTGCAGGTCAGGGGGGTCATTTGGAAGCAGGTTGGTGCAGCAAGGGTTTGGCCACCCTCGGGCTCTAGTTCACCACACTCAACTTTAGCTAAATTTTTATATCAAGAGAGAGAGAGAGGCATAGGGGATTATATATATATATATATATATAAAGAGAGAGAGAGGGGGGGAGGACCTTAGAGGCGGGTGAACTAGAAAGAGAAGATGGGCAATTTTTAAAGAGAGTGAGGCAATTCAAGTTTAATTCATTTAATAAACTTAAAACACATTACAAGGGGGTCTATATATAGTGTAGAGGTGGCATTAATACTTCTGCACAAGTTATAAACCTTCATAAAAAAAAATTAAAAGAAGAATAAGGCTACTTGACCAAATTTTAAATCTAAGTAAGCATTGGTCAAACTTAGATAACACCTCCCAAGATCCTACCTAAGAATAGGTAAGAACTTTTCAAAACTAGGTATCACCTTGTTGACTTAGCTAGAATTAGAAAAAGCTTAATTTCAACTCCTCTTTATTTCCTTCACATGTCCACCAAAAATATCCCAAGGTGTAGTCGACCTCCAAGTAGGCCCCACTAGGGCCAACTGACCCTTCCAAGTCCTCTTTGGAAATGGGTCCCTTCAAGTGAAGTCTGAGTCCTTGCTTCACAACGTTCAATGCCTCTTCAGATCTGGTTTCTTTTGGGTTCATACCACCCATTGCCAATTTGGATCTGGGTTAAATTAGATTTGTATCATCCTCCTTTGAATATTGCCTAGTCCACTAGGCAAGAAGCTCGGATATCGGTTCTAAAGAGGGTGTAGTCAAACTCTCAAGTCATGTTTTCTTCATCGCTCTATTCAACTAAGTGCTTCTTAACCCTCTAATTATTGATTCATAATTCTCGATCACATACTATGAATTTTGGCATTCCATAAAGCTTGTTGATATTCTGGTAGAAAGTTTTGACAATGGTCTAGGTGGAATACTTTTGAGGTAAGGCCATGAAGTGGGCAAACTTGGTTAGACTATCTACAACTACGTAAATGACTTTTTTTCAATTTGAAGGAGGCAATGCTTCTACGAAATTCATCGATATGTCAAACCATGCTCTATCCGAGATGAGTAAGGGATACAAGTATCCCGCCAATTTAGTTGCATCATACTTATTTGCTTGCCACACAAGGCACTCCTGAACATACTTTATCACTTACTCCTTCATCCTGGGCTAATAGAACTCACCCTTGAAGCATTTTTGAGTTTTATAAACCCCTTTGTGTTTGCCCATAAGAGTTGAGTTATTATAGTATAGGAGATCCAGAAAGATCTTTTCATTGCTTGGAAGCAAGAATTGCCCCTAGTAGAAGACCAAGTCTCTCCTAAGTTGGTGATACAAGTGACTACTTTGCTTCTCTTTGAGAGCCTTCTTAATCTTTTGTATTTGTTTGTTCTCATGCTGCACCTTACATGCTTCACCCATATTTTGCAAGTCATAATCGAGAGAATGTTGAGTCTTGCTGTTTCTTTTTTAGAATAGTCATTGGTAATACTTTCTTTGAAGCCTTCTACTTGAAGCATTTGGGGGTCTATTTGGCCTCTTGACATGGGCCGACTTCATTAACCTCTCATACATCACTCATGCCTTGATAAAGAAATGTTCAAGGGTTTGACAGTCTAGGGTCATAAGTTTGACCTGAATGTCCTCTTGGAGACCACAAATGAACGCTCCAATCAATGTGGATTCAGTTTGATACTCTTGAACCAACCCCTTTTGCTTGAGATTTTTCATCTCTATGTTGTGGTTCACTTAGGAAGGGGTCCAAATTGTATGAGGATTTCTCACTCAAACTCATACCAAATAAGGGTTTTGTGGCATTGTTTGCATCAACGGTACCATCTAATAGCTTCACCCTTAAGGTGAGCTATTGCGTATTCTAGCCTACTTTTCTTTTATATTAATTGGGTTACAAAATATTGTTTGGATTTTTACAACCACTCATGAGACTCTTTATCCAAGAAAATAGGTAACGAAATTTTGATTGGGTGCGAACGAGAAGCTCTAAAAGCATTGTGCATCATCCTCATAGGGTATGAGCTGGCGTCTCAAGTTTGAAGCATAAGTCCTAGGGTGTCTTTCACAGTACGAGTTGTATTATAAGTTCTAACGACTCCTAGATGTTGATTTGTAAACTCCCAACCCAATTAGAAAGATATGAAGAAACCTGCTACACTCGCTCTAATGGAATCAAATTACGAAACATCAAGTCCCCACAAAATAAAACAAGTATCCTGAGAAATTGGGCCTAATTATGAACCGTAACAACCGATGAGTGAGATTTTATGTGAACATGCAATTGCATACATTTTGTACGAGGGCAACAAATACTTTAAAGTTGATTACTATATAACTGCATGCCATACATTTCTATTTTTTTAATGATGGATAATGCCATAAACAACCCTCTATTGACTCTTATTCTAGTCTATTCACCAAAGGTGATGCATAAACCAAGGCGACCTAAGGTAAAGAAATGAAAAATGACACCAATGGATGTTGTATCATACAAGTATAATATATGTGATGAGATTAGTCATAATAGGTAAAATCACGCATAACAATATATTGAGTACTTCTTATTGCTAAATTCATGTGTTTGTATTTGTGTGTGCATTTGTTAAGAATGGTTGAATGAACTGCTTCTATATATTTATTAAGAATTTTTTAATAGACTACTTTAATGTATTTATTAAGAGTTGATGAATTTAGTGCTCATATGACTTTTATATATATCTTAGGTCTTTCACAATATGAGACATTGAGTAGACAAGATATGAATAAAGCATATAAAGAAAAACATAACAAAAGAAAGGTTGAAGTCAAACAACCACCTATACATACAAGCAATTTTGGTAAGATGCATAAGAAAATAAGTTGTGTATTGATACATTTATTTGCAATTTGTCATGAAAATAGATGGATGAGAATCAACCAGCTCAACAACTAGAAGAACACGAGTACAAGTATGCATTTGGCATGGAGACATTGTTGACCAGTGATGGCAGAAGAAAGATTGAAGTCAAATAACTACCTATAGACAACCAATTTTGATAAGATGCATAAAGAAACAAGTTGTGTTTATACATTTATTTATAATTTTCTATAAAAATATAGATGAGAATCAGTAATATGTTTCAGTGGACCTGGATTAGGTTTATGGATTTAAGTAGGCTAGGTTAGGTTTAGGGTCAAGTCAAAAAGTCAATTCAAGTAACAGATAAGCTTGTTCTAATAGAGTTCGGTAAAAAATCAAGTACGCCTAATTAATGTAATAGAAAAATCTCAAAAATAAAAAAATGATTCTAGACACCTTAAGGAATGAAGTTGGAAAATCTTAGGGTCAACGGATTTGTATTTTGTAAATTAAAAACTGAACAAGTTACAGGTCAGGATTAGATTTTTTTTTAGCTGAGCTGAGTATGAGTAAAATAAACTCATATTGTAAAATCAATATCTTCATACAAAGATATGATAAAATAATAATTTTTTGGAGGGTCTGAAATAGATATCCTAAAGGTATTTGAGTCCAAGTTTCAGGTCTAAATGACTAATAGTTCGGGTTGGGTAGCTTCTGTAAGTTTGAAAAAAAATTTGCTTCGTCAACAAATAGATTTTGGACATATTGGGGTTTAGGAGAAGTTAATGCTTGAAAGGGGCTTAGGAAAAGAGATTCAATGACTTACATGTTTCAGAAAGTGTTCTAATGTTAGGAGAAGGTCTAGTCCATCCAAGGTGGGATAAGGTTCCTTGTATAAGGCTAGGTTGGGTCTAGACCTTCACGTTGTTGATGCAATCTACCCGAACACCAAGTTGAAGTTATCCTCTCGATAGTTAGCCAAATCTAGACTCAAGTAAGGTCTGAAACACTTTATGATGACAAATAGAAACGCCCTTAGAAAAGAGTGAATGAGTCAGGAGATAGGGACTTGTAGGGTTAAGGAAAGAAGAAAGAGATGTCAATAAGAGAGGGTGACGTTAACTGGAGAGAGGAGAAGAGAATAAAACATTTAAGAGAAGAGTCTGTTTTCAATTTTTTATATCATATTTTATACTACATAATGACCCTTTATATATAGGCTAGAGAGAGCCTCATTAAGGCCCCATAAATTAAAAAACAATTAAATTAGAAAACACCTAAACCTAGGTAAACCTAGACTAAGATGAAACCTCCCTTAACTCATCAATTGAGAGCCTAATTCACAAGGTCTACTTGGGTTTCCAAGGTCCGTTAAGGAGATAACCCAAGATGTTGCACGAGTTTCATGGAGAGGGACTTTAAAAGGGATGCACGGTTCACTAGGACCATCATCCATGGTTAGGGTGTCTATGGAGTGTGGCCCACACGTCCTTCCAAGCCCTTCTAGAGGGGATGCCTCGTGTGGGTCCCACTTGCTTTTAATGCTTCAAAAGAGGATGCCCAAGGATGGGTCTCACATTGTTGATGTGGTTGTTGGCTGAGGAGGTTTGCTTTGTATGAAGCTTCGATCTAGAGTTTGAATCATCCATACTTGGACCTGTTTGTAAAATTTAGATCCTTGGAGTTGGATTTGGATTTTTTTGCTACTTGGTATATATCCAGGGCTTAGACGATGGATTCAGAGCGGGGTCTTCAAGAATTTGGTCTGCATTAAAATGTATAAGAAAATAAGTTGTGTGTTGATACATTTATTTTCAATTTATCATGAAAACAAATGGATGAGAACCAGTCAACTCAACAACTAAAAAAATCAAAGCACGAGTATGCATTTGGCATGAAGACATTGTCGACTTATGGTGGCAGAAGAAATATTGAAATCAAAGAATCACCTATAAACACACAACCAAATTTGGTAAGATGCATAAGGAAACAAGTTGTGTGTTTAAACATTTATTTACAAATTGCCATGAAAACATAATGAATGAGAATCAGTTAGCACAACTAAAAGAATCGAAGAATGAGTATGGATTTGGCATTGAGACATTGTTGACTGGTGATGTAAGTGTTAGGTTTGTATGTTTGTTTGAATATATACATTGAGTTAAATATAACCTGAATGTATCACAAATGTTATTTATTTAGCATCTAAAAATGTTCATAACCATAATTAAACACATTCATTAGCATGAGTAGTTAAAAGGAAATGAGTTACAAAAGACCATTTACCTTTAACCGTGGTTCTCGGAGAGTTCTGAAAATGAGTCCTATTTTTTCACCCAACTCACAAAAACTAATTGGTTAATGTTATTATTCATAACAAATGATTAGCAAACCTGATAGGTGATATGGGGCTCATGCTTTTTTGGAGAACTATAACTTGTATCATTTTATATAAAGTGATAAGGTACATGTCATAGTGTATGGTTTCTATTATAGTGCATAATTACATATTCTTCAACCCAGTTTAAGTTGCAGATCTTAATTCCTGATTGGTGCAATCAACACTGGGTTCTTTGAGAGATGGACATGAATGCATAGGAATTCAGGCTGTGCAATTCCACTTAGATCACAAAAAATGCAAATAACGATTTCGCAAATCTAGTATGAACTGTTAAGTTATTTAATAATGTATTTAGTTTACTCTCATATTAGGTAGGATTAATGTTGAGTTTCAAGTATATTATTTTGTAGAGCAATTTAGCTATGATATTTATACTGAATGATAAATTTGTCCTGTGCAAGAGATCCCTCAAGAAGATAAAAAATAATTACTTTTGTATATGATTGTTGATTCAATATGTACATGTGCATATTTTTTACAATGCAATTGTTATAAATATGATTGGGGTATATTTGTGCTAATATACATGAAGTGTTTGGGTAAAGGGATGAAATTCAGTTTTATGCATGTACATTGTTATGTATAATTTTGTTAGATGTTTGAAATGTAAGCTAATTAGTTATTTACTAATAACCTGTTTAGGATGACATAAAATACATACGGACGTTGATGATTTAAAAAAGAAGGTGAAACAAGAAAAGGCAAAAAAATGCAGAGGCAACTATGAGAGTGATGTCATCCTATATTCTCTCTCCTTTCAAATATGACATACCATTCAGCAGAGCAAAGACTCTCAAAATCCTCATCTCTCACAAACAAGGCCTAAAGGGTCTCTCGAGGTGGAATACAACCTCGGCCTAGGTGCTACTCAATAAGCTTGGGAAGCATCTCTTGTATTTTTTGCAAGAATAATTTACAAAAAGCACCTAACTTATAAGATATTTACAAACAAGATTCTAATGTTTTGATTATTACCTTTAATCACTCTTGTATTTTTTGCAAGAATAATTTACAAACAGCACCTAACTTGTAAGATATTTACAAACAAGATTCTAATATTTTGATTATTACATTTAACTGCCTACTTTTAAAACTTGTATTTCAAAGACACGCTTGGTCGTGAATGCAATCAGTTGATCTTAATTAAGTAAAGAAAATGACTAAATTACCTTGGTTCTTAAAATAGAGAGCTATCTCTCAAGTGAGAGTAAATGGTGATGGTGTCTTTCTCTCTCTATAAAAAATGAGAGCAAATGGTGGTGATGGGGCAATTGGGCAGCTCTCTCTCTCTCAAATTTGAGCAATGGTGGTGGTGATGAGTAGGGGGGTCAACGGGCAGTGTTTGGTTCGAACCTAGGTAGCACCAAACCTGGCTTTGATTTTTTAGTATGGTATCGGGTTCGGATTTAGGTTTAATCGGACCCATCATAAGAGAAAACATACCCAAAACCGATTAAAACTACACGAACCAGACCTGAGTCATACCCAGTAATAATATTTTTTATCATTTTTATATTAAAAATTTGTGGATCTTAATTGCAACTTGGGTTGGGCCCGAGTTTGGTATAAAATTTCACAAACTATATATACCCGGCAGTCTGTATTAATTGGACCTTCAGGTTCAAACCCTATTCCTAATCGGGTCTTTTTATTTATGACTATACCCGGATCCTATAGGGTTTGGTACAGGCTGGGTCTGGGTAAACCCGACCCCTTGACACCCCCAGTGATGAGGCAATGGGGAAGCCAACACAGACAGACAAATTTGGGCAATGGTGGTGGTGGTAAGGCAATGGGGGCAGCCCCCCCACCCCCTCTCTCTCTCTTTCTCCCTCAAAAAGGCTAGTGGTGGTGATGGGGGTGTTGGGGCAACCATGCTCTTCAATGATGGTGGCCATGGGCAATCAGGCAACTCTCTCTCTTAAGAACCAAGGTATTTTAGTCATTTCTTTTACACAGTCAATGTCAACTGATTGAATTCAGGACCAGTTTTTTAAAATATGTTTTAAAATCAGATCGTTAAATGTAATAATTAATATGTTAGATTCTTGATTATAAATAGCTGATAAGTTAGGTGACTTTTTGTAAATTATTCTTTACCGCTGTTGGAGACGGGAGGGTCGACGCTAAGAATAACGGGCCCGGAGGTAAAGAAAGACACCACGTAGCCTGCATTATCTCTAAAGTCGGCCTATTTTCGCAAGCAGGCCTAAAAATCAAGGTATGCAGGCCCTACATATTAGGTCCAACCCTCGCCCAGACCTAGCTATACCCTAAAGTAGGCCCGCCTGTCACGCCTAGTCTTTGTCTCTCTCTTTTACTTTAACCAAACCCCATAAACGGGGTCCTTCACGCTTGGTCCTCCTCCTAGAATTTCCCCTGACAGCCCATCTACTTGATTGTGGGACCCACGTTCGAACTTTAAAGCACACCAACCATTGGAAATCGATAATTAACCCCAATCAATGGGGGTCCCATAACCTAGTGAGGTAACGGGGCCCCACAATCAAAGCGATGTACCCGAGCCGTTGGATGTTGGAGATCAACGGCCAGTCTACGCCCTAGACTTCCAAGACGTTAACCTAGTTGTGAACGTTGCCCTAAGCAATCGGGTATCCCTTATTCTAAGCATCACCTTGAGGTGTGGGTCCAAAGTCATATATATATATATATATATAGAGAGAGAGAGAGAGAGAGGGAGAGAGCTCTGCCTAAGGTACCACCAAATTGCAGACTGACTGTGGAGTTGTAATGTTTTACTTTGAGATAAGATGCCTGGGTTGCCGAGACATCCCACGGTTTCTTCTGTCACACTCATATATAATAATCACATTTATAGGATAAAAAATGAGAACTTGTGATCATTACAAAGGTGAAGTAAAAGGCAGGGCTGCCCAAAATATTCCATGGACCAAAAGTTGAGTCTTGGAGGCTTTCAACCAAAAAAGCAACTACCCTTCTCCTTTGCGTGTTTTTAGATGAGTAGGCGATCATTTTGCCTTGCATTGGATAATTTGCATGCAGGCCCTTAATGTATAGCTAATTTATGTTTGGCCACCTAAGTTTTCAAATATTTAAGATAAGTGCTTAGCTTCTTAAAAAGTTGCTCGAATGACCGCGTGTGTTTTACTATTTTAAATTGCTTATTTACCTTTACCTGTAAAATAAGTAGCCATGTCTTTTTAAGAAACTGCTTGCGTTAGTTTTTGAAAATTGCTTGTTCAAGATGGCATCCAAGTAAAATTAATGCAAAAGGCGTTTGAATGCGAGAACAAGGCAATGACAAGACATTTAAAGACAATGGTGTCCATGATCAGCTTGTTCAAAATGGACAGAACAACAAATGCAAGGCTATGAAAAGTTACCCTTTAATTTGTTTGCTGGACTTAGATGTGCTGTGACAGAGAATATCTCACCTTTTGGTGGTATGCCGAGTAAACGGTTTATACACACACACAATTTTGGGTGTCAAGGTGTATGTTGCAAAAGAAAAGTGCAACGCAAGACTAATTAGTCCCTCATAACTAGGGGTGTCAACGGGTCAGGTTTGCTTTAGACACCGGTGAAACCAGACCTGACCCCAATTTTTTGGTATGGTATTAGGTCCAGACCTGAGCCTAATCGGACCCACCACAAGAGAAACTATTTCCAGACCCCATAAAAACTACATGAACCAGACCCAGGTCAGGCCTGGTAAAACAATATTTTTTATCATTTTTACATTGAAAATTTGAGGGTCTTCATCGGAACTCAGTTGGGCCCTGGTCCATGTACTAATCGGACCTTCAGATCTGGATCCGGGTCTTAATCGGGTCTTCTTATTTATCACCATACCGGGACCCTATAGGGTTTGGTTCTCGATCCGTTGACACCCACCCCTACTCATAAGACATGAAAAAAATTAATCTAAAAAGTTGCAGTTTTAGGTGATGCTTGGCAAAACGGACCCTACGAAATGTGATCTTTATAGCTTATGTTTTAGAAAGCGTGAAATAGAATAAAGATGTTTATGTTCAAAGGGATCTTTCAAGAATTCTAAAAATCATGCCCATGTTGAACTGCACCAAAACTTTGAATTAAAAAATCACGTCTGTTCATTCAAATAAAGTTCTTTACAAGTAAAAAAGCAATGACAAATATATATCTATAGCTTATGATTAAAGCAAAAAATGAGAGAAAAACTTGCAATTTAGACTTTTGGTATTCACCTATGCCCTGATAAGGGTGGGCACGTGCTCACTCTGACCGTAGAAACCCCCAAAGGGGCTGACAGGTTGTTTGTGCCTCACCTTTCCCAAAATCTCTAGCTCTCTCCCCGACCCTCTACGGCTCTGCCCTCTGTACGATGGTGTGATCCCACCTCTGTAGTCGCTCCGCTCCTGTCCACGACCTCACAACCGGGTCTCCAATCCCACACTCCCGCATTCTCTTTCTCTCTTGATTCACTCTTGCCTCTCGGGCTTCTTCCTCCCCGCGACCTCACCACTGTGCCTTGGGCTATGCCCCCCTCTCCGCTGCTTCACCCCTACTCGCGACCCCACATCTCATCTCTCTCTCTCTCACTCTCTCTCTCTCTCTGGCTTCACCCTCCTTGCGACCCTACCTCTGTGGTTCTGTAGCCCCCTCTCTCCATCGCTTTGCACCTGCCCGCGACCCTACAGTCAGGCCATCACTCTCTCTCTCTCTATTTCTCTCTTGATTCTCTCCTCGCCTTTACGGCTCCGCCCTCCCCGCAATCCCACTTATGGCTCCCCCTCCATAGTTTTGCTCTTGTCTGTGACCCCATAGTCGACCCCCTCCCCCCACTCTCTCAATTCTCAACCCATGGCCCGACCCCAGTGACACAACCATCCAGCGCACTACACACGCCGCTATCGCAGCATGCACAAGATGAGGTATACTCGCTCTTGTATTTATGACATAAATGCATAATTGATGATGTAAGAATTAGGGTTTCAATTAACATTTAGGTTTAGGGCTTTTGTTTTTTTCTCTCCAATTAACATTATGTTTTTAATGAGATGCATATTAATTAGTTATTTTGATATTTTTTTAATCAATATTATACATAGTCTACGTGCTTGATTTTAGTTAAAAATTTAGTGGTTTTGTTATTTTTTATTTAATTAGTTTATGTACGAAAAGTATCAATGATATTTGCTAGGATTGAGGTTTTCATTTAGTTTTTTTAAATACGATGAATATTTAATTAGGTTTTAGAGTTTTTTTTATTTTTTAATTAACAGTAAACATGATTCTACGTACTTGAATAGCATAAGTACATAATTGATAATGTAAGAATTAGGGTTTTGATTAGCATTTAAGTTTAGGGTTTTTTATGTTTTTTCCAATTTGCATTTAGGTTTTTAATGAAATGCATATTAATTAGGTATTTTTATATTTTTAATATCAAAATTATACATGAACCATATGATTGATTTTAGTTAAAATTTTGAGGATTTTATTATTTTTTCAATTAGTTTATGTATGAAAACTATGAATGATGTTGGCTATGATTGAGATTTTTATTTAGTTATTTTTTTAAATAGCATGAGTATTTAATTAGGTTTTAGATTTTTTTAATTAACATTAAACATGATTTTACATGCTTGAATAACATAAGTGCATAATTGATGATGTAAGAATTAGGTTTCAATTAGCATTTAGGTTTAGGGTTTTTTATGTTTTTTTTCATTTAACATTCGAGTTCTTAATGAAATGCATATTAATTAGTTATTTATAATTTTTTAATCAATATTATACATGATCCACATGCTTTATTTTAGTTAGAAATTTGAAGGGTTTTTTATTTTTTCAATTAGTTTATGTATAAAAACTATGAATGCTTTTCCTAGGATTGAGGTTTTTATTTAGTTATTTTTTTTATTTAGTTTCTATATGCTTAAAAGGCATAAAATTTATTAAATATATTATATGTTTCTCTTTGTTTTGAGTGGCTTGCATTTTTTTAATTATTTATAAAACATTTATGATGTCTTTTGTAGATTCTTTTAGAAGATTAACTAATTAATTGGCTATTTATTTATAGGATATTTGTGTTTCTTTGTCACGTCTTGTTAAATTTATTTCAAGATCGAAGCTTGAGCTTGGTCACACTGCATTATTCATGAAAGATATTTTCCTTGAATGAATGAGTTTGTGTTTGAATCGTATAATGTTTTGTTTAAATTTTGAATAATTGAAGGAATTTATGAGCAAAAAATAAATTTATATTTTTGAATGAATTGATGAGCAAATTATAAAGTTACATGTTTGAATGTTTGATGAGCATGTTAGAATGTGAATTTATGTTTGTGTTTAATTGTTAAAAAAAATATGTTTATGTTTGAACTTTGAATGTTTGAAAGAATTTATGAGCAAGTAATAAATTTATATTTTTAAATGAATTGATAGGTAGGTTATAAAGTTATATTTTTTAATATTTGATAGGTAGGTTAAAATATATTTGAATGAATTTATGAATGTTAAAAGTAAGACTTTAAGTTAGAATGAGTTTTATGAATGTTGTTAGATTCCTTACATAACTTTATATAATCTATAGTTAGACATACTAATTTAATTGTTTGGTACTTCAATTTTTTTTATTAATAAATGACTAAATATAGCTTAGTTGTAACTTAGCATGCTGTTATTTGATTTATTTAGTGGTTTTAGAAGAAATGTAATTTTTTTATTTTTTTGTATTTAATTAATTAATAATATATTTTTTAATGCAAAATCAATAGTTAACAAAACCTGAACTAGTCACCAAGTTGACCCATTCGAGGTCATGAACTCCCAAGTCAATGTGCATTTGTGCTTACCTTAACTTAAATTTCTAGTTTAGCCCTTGTTTGTGAGGCTCCCATCAATTCTTTTGAGTTCAATTCTTTTGAATGTACCTTGGTAATAAGCTCTCTCTCTATATATGTATATATATATATATAGGCATTTCTGACACATATCCTGCTAATCCAATCTTATAGATGGGTTTGTCCTGTTTGTTAAGAATCAACTATTGAATCATACTTTTTTTTTATGATAAAAAAATTGAATTTTAGATGCATGAATATTTATGAAAATCCTAATTAGTGATTTTCAAGTCTTAAAAGATCATTTGCCCATAAAATATCATAATTAAATTATCCAAGAGCCTATCCCTGTAAAACAATGCATTGCATGTAGATCACATCAGTTAAGTGGAACTTAATTCAAAGTGACCCCTTCATTGGCGCAGCGGTAGTCTAGTGCCAGTGATAACAAAGCTTTACTGGTGCTGGAGGGTTTTGCTCCAAAGAAGGTAGGATTTCTGGCGCAACCCTTACTTTTGCCGGAAATAAGCCACTTTCTCTGGCACATACGCGCAACAGAAGACATCGCCAGTGAAGATCCAAATTTTTTGGCATCACACCCTTCACGACAGTGAAGAGCCGTAGCCGGATTCAGCTTGGCGCGCTCCTTACCTCCTCAATTGGTTTTCCCAAAATTTTAGCGCGTCCTTCACTTTTCCTTTCACCATATGGTCATCATCCACCCTTTTCCTTCTCCTTCATCCTTCCACCGTGAGTCTCCGTCTCCCTCCTCATCCACCCTTTTCCTTCTCCTTCCCTTTTATCTCCCTCCTTATCATCCCTTCTCCTTCTCTCTTCCCATCATTTAGGGTAAACTGTTTCATGGGTTTTCCTTCTTCACCTTATAGTAGGATTACTTATTTTTTTTCCTCTTTGGGTTTTGGTCTACTGTAGGTTTGATTGGACGAATCTCTATTCTTCATCTGAACAGACAGTGGATACTGGAGCTGCTCAAGGTAATCTCATATTCCCATCTTCTTTGTCTCTCTCCTGATCATCCTTGCTTCTCCTTCTCCCTTCCCATCTCACGGTGGATTTTTTTTATGATAAATGTCTGATTCTGATTTTTTTTTTGTTGGGGTTTTGACCAAACGCAGTGCAAGGGAGGAAGAAGACGAGCTGCCCAAAGATTCTCGCAGCAACTTCCGTGTTTTGCTTGGCTACAAGGTAAGACCCCAAACCTATGTTACTCTTTTTTTTGGGTATTCGGCAATGAGCAAACTTGGTACGCTCCCATGATGATGGGAAGTTTAATGAGCAAACTTATTCAGCGGTTGCTCCCATCTTGCTTTTTTTAATGCCTTGAAACAATTTTCTCGACTAATTTTAGTTTCTTCTTGAATGATTACTATGCTACATTTTGAAACTATGAAAATTTTGCTTGAAGCGTTTGATGTCAAACTTCTCGATTCCCTGTACATTAATAGTTGGTGGCATAAGCCACTGTACTGCAAATTGGTAACCTCCAGAACTTTGTTTCTCTAACATGAAAGAGAGACCACATTTGCTTATTGTCATCTGTCACCATGCAGCATGACACACACATACATGGCCCAACTAACATAAATGGGTATGCAATTTTTATTTATATATAGATGGATGTAGTTCTGCCTTGGAAGCATGATGAAACAACAGGCTTTACCTGTAAGAATTTCCGGTTCCACAAGATTGCCGATATAATGAGGTCCAGTGAACAACATTTTCATTCCTAATGAATTAGTAATTTACATAATTAAACAACCCTGGTCCTGAAACTCAAAAAAATTATATATACATCAATTATAGCAGCACTACGAGTCCACAGCAGCGTGACATAATAAAGAAAAGCAGCAAAAAGTAAGCAAATGTATACACGCTTCTTTGGCTTAAAAAACTGCAGATCTTCAACAAATGAATTTTTGGTTATGGTTAGATCTTTGGCACTTGACAGAAGGCATATGGTAACTTACATCAAGGTTGGAAAAAGTCTTCCCATGAACAAAAAGTCAATGAAATGAATGACATCTCAACTAATGAAATATACTATAAAATATAGACAGTATATACGTATATTTATATATTTTATATAAAATATAAAGTTAACATGACCCAGCCGAGTCTAGAGTCAATCAAGGACTAACATAGTGACAAGTCACTGGGTTTTAAAACCATATGATAACTTACATCAAGGTTGGAAAAAGTCTTCCCATGAACAAAAAGTCAATGAAATGAATGACATCTCAACTAATGAAATATACTATAAAATATAGACAGTATATACGTATATTTATATATTTTATATAAAATATAAAGTTAACATGACCCAGCCGAGTCCAGAGTCAATCAAGGACTAACATAGTGACAAGTCACTGGGTTTTAAAACCATGCATTTTATACATCTGAAACACTCATATACTTCAGCAATAGTGGCTAAGAAATTCCTTCCCATGTTGTCGAACCACATGGTACTCCACGACCCTTGTAATAAAGAATGTCACCTCCAATGGACTCACGGATGGTTTCAACTCGTTATTAGGCAAAAAAAGCCCTTGGACATGATCTCCCCTCCTTCAAGGCTGCTTGCAGCAATGATTAATCAACACTTTGCAATTTGTCAGAACGCATTATGCAAGACTAAGGAGTTAATCAAAACAATAATATATACAAATCCATTCAAGCATACGTAAACAAAATTAGATCTGAAAGAATTTATCACATCAAAAACCAAGCAGACAGGCCTACATTATACAAAAAGAAAAAGGATAAAGGTCTGCCTATAAGTATGGAACTTGTTAATAGACCTCCCAATTGTACTTGGGAAGTGTTTAGCAATCAATCAAGCAGTGGGCAACTCAAATCGACAAGCACGATGAAGCCATTCAAGGATGCAACCCTCATGATATTCATGAGCACAGGGCATCATGGTCACATACCCTCCTATGCCAAATTCGCATTGGCAAACAACACATACTGTCTTAGTACTTTCATCATCATCATCATCATCATCATCATCATCATCTACCCTCTTCCTCTCCAAAGCATCCACCCTCTTCCTCTCCAAAGCATCCACCGATGTCTTTGATGCAGGTATAGCCACCGGATCATAAACGAACAGATACTCATCCTGAGCCAAATCCTCCACTGCTTCATAACAAACTGCTCACTCTTCCTCAGCAGTAACGAGCTCAATGACTTCAATGAACGACATGACTTTGATACGATCATTGGCTCGGCTACCTGATTCGTGAACCAACCTTTGGATTGTTTCACACAAACTGTTTCATATGTGACCTCTCTGGTCATGTTTCACAGAGGGGAGAGAGGTGGGCCCACTCTCTCTCCAACGGGTGAAACCGCCCAAAAAAAGGAAGCATGCTTCATTTTGGATAAGCTCAGAACGGTGAAATGGTTGCCCACTTTATGATGGGTTATCGGCTAACCAGGAGGGTGTAAATCCCCAACATTGTTATCTCCTTTATTTATAAGGAGAAAAGGCTTACTCATAGAGAGAACAAAAAAAAAAAGTGACAGCAAAACCCCTCTTGAAGAAGGTCGTATACATCACCTTCACGCACATCAGTTACGGTTCATCAGTAGTATCAGAACCAAAGGTTGGTGGTGTGCACAGGGCCATTTCTGGATCACTATTTGACACTCGGAGCCACAAGTCATTGATCAACGGTCACCAGAAAAACAAATCAACAAAAACATGTCAGTGCTCTCTGTTGTTTAGGCACATCAGACAGGTCGCCTGATTCCAGCAATCCATGTCTTTGTTTACAAATAATAATAAGGGAAACAGAACTTTGTCTCGGGTCTGCCCGTGACAGTTAAAAAAAAAAAATTTTTTTTATTTTATTTTGATTTAGGGAAAAAACCCTGCAAGGAAAACACTCATCCATTCTTTTTTGAGACTTTTTTTGTTAAAGAAAAAAAAGGGGCAGATCCCGAATCAGGGTCTACGGCGATTCTCTAAAAGGTAGAGAGTGAAATCGGGATCAAAACAAAAAAAATTTCATCTCGGTTAAACTGGCAACCTCTCTTCGTCGGACAAATTTTTTAGAAGGACGCCATAATCGAGCAACCTTGTTACACAAAAAAAAAGAAAAAAGAAAAATCAAACATAAAAAAGGGGAGGAAGAAGAATACAGGCACCGAACCAGGGCCAACGCCTCCCACCATTGGATAAAAAAAAAAATTGTTTTCTTTCTTTGGAATGACATTTTTTTAAAGGGGAGTCTTCTGTAACCAGCATCCGAAAACCCTAAACCCTAATAAAAGGGGGTGGGGGGTATCGATCAAACTCCAGGTCTTCTTTAACTGACGACTCATCTGACAAGTTCAATCAAACCCAAAGGGGCTTATCGAAGAAAAAAAAACAACAAAAAATGGGAAAAAATGGGGGGCAAACTGTTTTTCTCATTCTTTCTGTGGTCGCCTGTAAATTGTGACTTTTCTGCAAAATCTTTGCAGAACGTCACCGGCATTTGGCGACCTTACTACACAAAGAAAAAAAAGGATTACTTATTTTTATCACTATCAACACATCTTTTTTTGGGGCGATCCAATCGGCAGACCGAACAACGATCTCATCCAGCAGGTCGATCAGTCTATTGATAAATTTAAATAATTTTAAAGAAGAAATTCAAGTTCGGTGATTGTATTGATAAATTTAAAGCAAGATTAGTTGCTAAGGGCTTTTCTCAGAAAGAAGGATTAGATTATATTGACACATATTTACCAGTTGTAAAATTCGCCTCGATTAGAATAATATTTGCTATTGTAGCTCACTATGATCTAGATTTGCATCAAATGGATGTTAAAACCACCTTTCTTAATGGCAAGCTTAAAGAAACCATATTCATGAATCAACCTGAAGGCTACACAATAAATGGCAAAGAAGATAAAGTGTATAGGTTAAAAAAATTCTTATACAGATTCAAACAATCAACACGTCAATGGTACTTAAAGTTTCATAAGGCAATTACATCATTAAGGTTTGTGGCAATAAATTTGACCACTATGTTTATGTATAGAAAAGTGAGAGTAAATTTGTTATTCTCTCACTTTATATAAATGACATTCTTTTGACTGAAAATGACAACGAGATGATTATCAAAACCAAGCATGGTTGAATTCTCAGTTCAAACTGAAAGACATGAGAGAAGCATCCTATGTTCTTAAAATTAAAATCACTCGAGATAGGAACTCAAAGCTTTTAAGCTTAAGTAAAAAAGGTATCTAAATCATATACTAAAGAAATTTAAAATGAGTAATAGTAAGCATGTTGGAACACCTATGGTAAAAAGTATCAAACTAAGTAAGAATGATAGTCTTAGTGATGGATAAGAAAGGTTGAATGTCCCTTATGCACAAGCTGTTAGAAGCTTGATGTATGTTATGCTTTGCACAAGACTTGATATCAACTTTGTTGTTAGCCTCGTTAGTCGCTACCAAAGTAATCCCAGTTGACTTCATTGGCAAGCAATAAAAAGAATTTTTTGATATTTAAAAGAGACTATAAACTTGAAATTATGTTTTCAAGCTGATACTTTAGAATTAACTGGGTATTTTGATGCTAACTTTGCAGGCAACAGAAATGATAGTAAATATACTTTTGGATATATTTTTCTTCTTAGAGGAAGAGACGTTTCCTAGTTATGTAAGAAACAAGGCTACGTAGCTCAGCATACTCAGAGAGCAAAATATATTGCACGCAATACAGTAGTTACATTTGTCGTTTGGATAAGTCACTTCATTAATTATTCGAAGCAGGATATAACTAACGGGTCAGTCCAAATTTATTGTGATAATTAGGTTGCCATATCTCTTATGAAAAGTGGAGCGGATAATTCTAAAAATAAACATATAATGATAAAATATTATTATATTCATGATATGATTTAAAGAAATGAAATGAAAGTCAATTACTTATATATGATATGATTGTTGATCACTTGACAAAGGGTATATCAGAAGAAATGTTCTCGAAACATGTATCTTGTATGGGATTAAGATATGTCTAATAAAAACATATGTTTGGATGAGAAACTAAAAAATACAACTCATTTCAGGAATGTTGATGCAAGTAAAATACTCTAATAGTGGGAGGTAAAATCTTGCATCATGATTAGTTTCACATGGCCAAGTGAGAGATATTGGTCATACATGACCTCTGCAGCCATGTTTCACGAAGGGTCTCACTTGTTGTGGAGAGCGGTGGGCCCACTCTCTCTCCAATGGGTGAAAATGCCTAGAATAGGGCCTTATCCAAAATGAAGCATGTTTCATTTTCGATAAGCTCATAACGTTTAAACGGTTGCCCACTTTACGTTGGGTTATTGGCTACTCAGGAGGGTGTAAATCCCCAGCATTGTTATCTCTCTTATTTAAAGAGAGAGAAGGCTTTCTCACAGAGAGAACAAAAAACCAGTGAGAGCAAAACCCCTCCTGAAGAAGGCCGTATACATTATCTTCACGCACATCAGTTACGGTCCATCACAAACTTGGTGCAATATCGTCGAGCACTACAAGAAGCGGGACAGTGCCCGTCATTGATAGGTGTTGCAGAACGTGCTGTAAGCTCTCCTCTATGGTGTCGAAGTTACTATAGTCCTGGACAAGGGTGGTGATCTCCACTAACAAAAGATCACCCATCCATAGCTCGGCTACACCTTCTGCTCTAGTTTCTGCGTAAAATTTCACTTCAAATTGCAGAAGCACCTTTCTGTTTGCTATCTCTTAATTTGCTTGTTCTGGAGCGCTGGTTTTCCATCTTGAGGAAGCTCAAACATGATGATCTGAAGCTGGATGTTGGCATCTCTCTCTCTCTCTCTCTCTCTCTCTCTCTATCTATCTCTGAAAAACTCACTCTGTTGGATTTTATAATTTGTGAGGGAGAGTTCGACAGTAAATAATCAGTAAGAAGGTTCAGTGTATTCAAGGATTCTAAAGTCCAAACTAGCTTAAGGCCACAGAGTGTACTCAAACAAGGATTCTAAAGTCCAAACTAGCAAGGTCAGGATACTTTGGTATTTGGTAAAACTTTCGAATCATTCATAAGTGGCCAAGTCCGGCTCAAATTCACATTCATGCATGTACTAAATCCCAAAACATGTCTCAATGAGTTGGATGGATCCATCACACACAGTGAGTGAGACTGTCGCTAAAAACTAATTTTGTGTGTGCATCGTGCAGGGTGCACCAGCACAGTCCAGCAACTGCGATGGACGGCCCTGGTGTGTTGGCTCGTGTAGGCCTCTCTCTCTCTCTCTCTCTCTCTCTCTCTCTCTCTCTCTCTCTCTCTATATATATATATATATATATATATATATATATATATATATATATATATATATATATATATATTGAGTGATGCTTAGGGGGGAAACCCTAGTGGAATGCTGCTGAGACGCTCAGCGTTTTCCAGCAAAAAATGCTGAAACAGCGTCAAAAAGAATCTTTAGGCGGCTCTGGACCGACGCTAAAACATCTTTTTAAAATGCCGGCACATCTCCGTGAGGCGTTAGTGACGATTTCGACTGCCCAAAAAAGCACAAAAACCCTTATTTTGGGTTGTTTCAGTCGTTGCTTCGTGGCTGCGCACCTAAGGGTTGCGCAGCTACGAATTTCTATATATATATATATATATATATAAACGCAGTCACTGCACATGCACGTGTGGGCTAAGGTTAGCCAGATGGGAGTAGGCAGCTACCACCACTCTATATAAAGATACTTGTTCCAATGTTTAGATCCTACAAGCGGCAAGTGCGAATTGTAAAGATGGATTTGGTTAGGGATACGCAATACTGCACCACCACCACCATTATTATCATTGCCTTCATGGTTTCCGTCACCATCAATACAGTGTTGCATTGTACCCTTCAGACTCCACTGGTATCAATATTCATCTTCAATGGAACTCCATCAATCGGCAGGACTATCAACAGGTCGGACCTGATCCATAGCCAGGTGGATCCAGATGGATTTCAACTTTGAGTTGCTGCTAGCTGATCCAATTCCAGGGCCAACCAGACCTGGCTCGAGCAGGACCATATCCAAGCCCAAGGTTGGATAGCAAGACGCTGACCCAGCAAAACTTTTATTTATTATATATTTTTGAGATCTTTATCAGAACTCAAGATAGACTTGGGTCTGGTTTAGAAATTTCCAAACCAAACCGGAGTTGATGTACTACTAGCTAGGATCTTGTGAGTCTGACAGGACTAGTTATCTTGCATCAAGTTCCAAAGACGATCCATTATAATAACGCGGAATGTTATCCATGCACATCTATATGAATTATTATTTCGCATCTAATATGAAGAAAAATCTACATGAGATCTTATGTGAAAATTGGTAAAATCCCATGACATTACTTTCTGATATAGGTACGGGCAATTATGCTTTCTCATAATACAAAATTTTCATGTATTCTCTCAGCTAGAATACAAGCATTTCTGATATGACGTCCTCTCTCAGATTTCTCGAAAATCATGAAAGGCTTGGGCCCTGTTGTTGTGTTCATGGAGATCGAAAAATCTCAAATACATCCAAGATGATTCATTTGGGGGCTGAGTCATCAATATACAGTCCTAGGCAGAACGAGTTTAGTGTGGATACGATCCAATACAAATAAATTCAAACCAAAGCAAATACGGATTGTTTGGAAATAGATCCGATCTCAAACAAACCAAACCAAAGAAACAGGTTCAAAACCCAACCAAATACCCGACTAAGGTATACATGGGTCCAAACGAGAAGAAATGGATCTGATCAATCCAAACAAAAAAGAGCCAGATTCAGCTCGGTCCCTAACAATTTTCTACCCATAAAAAACTGCCTTATCCTCAAGGCTTGAAGTTTGGATAATGTTGCAACAATTTATCCTCAACCTCTCAGGTCACCTCGCCCTCCGTTTGTGCCTCTTATCACGTTGTGTCTGCTTCATGCAGTTCTAAGTTGTGGTCATATGTTGTCGAAGGATCCGTAGAAGCTTGAAAATGTCAATCAAACCTATCTGTGTGGGGTAGAGTTTCTCAAAAATATTGTTCTTCAGTTGCTAGCATGCGTTAAGGAGCATATCGAGCTTAGTCGTTGGGTAAACTGGAGCTACTTCACATCTAATTTGACACCCCCAAACCATCAGTCAAGGGAAGCCAGTGGGGCATAGATCTTCAACATATAGCTTCTTCTTGCAAGAATTTTTTGCTACCTGGATCAAATACCTCATACCCAAACCCAATAGATTGAAGCATCTTATAACCATCCATCTCATGGTCTTTGAGGGCAGGATCGAGCTTAGCAGCAAGCAATTCACCTTCTCTTGCAGCCTGTGATTTCTTTTCTTGGAAATCATCACTGTCGCAGCCACATTCCCATGACATAAGCAGGACAAATTACTCCTCTATTCACAAACAAACTCTAGGTATATCAACCCCTACATGACTGGTATTAGACCAACTTTTTGACACTTGATGAATATAAGAAGCACAATGGGTTGGTCTTCTAGTGATGACCTAGCTGTCGTTATTTGCTTCCTTTCATTCATTCAAGCACTGAAACTCGATGTCATTTGATGCATCATAAGAGTTGGAGGGTGAGTTATAAGGGCCGCACATTGCAGTTTTTCACTGATCGATTGGCTCTTGTTGCATGGCTCATACGATTCATCAAAGAATGCAACAAGATTGGCATGGGCTAACCAAGGATATATGGTTGTGCATACTTCACATGGTCCTTTAAAGAACGGTGAGATTTTCGCATCCGTCAACATCCGATCTAACTCCTCGCACCAATCAAAGAAAAACTCTGACAGATTAACGCAAAAAATGATACAATCAAGATCCCTTGCATTTTGCACAACGAATTTGTAACACCCCAGAATATCCAATTTGAATTATGTGAATTTTTTGTTTAGTTTTCAAAATTAGACAGCCTTGGAAAAGTTACAGAGACTAATAACAATAACATCAGAAATCTAACTCCACAAGAATAAAAGTAAAGACATAATATCATTACATGAAATACTAAATGTATGTAAAAATATTGGACCATGTCCCTACACAAAGTCACTAAAACATCTCAATCTAATTGAGATACAAAAATCCTAGGACCGTCAAGAAGATAGAAATGGGTCCTTGGCCTTGCCACCACATCGTGCCATGGCACCATCATTCGTTCATCTCCTCTATCCCCATAAAATGACGTCAAACTCTTTCGAGTAGGTAAGTTTAAAACAATAACAGAATATTGTATATGCTATAACATTCATCACAATCACAATATCACAGTTCAATAATTTCATCATATCATGACCAAACAGAATAAAGAGCACATATGAATCTCAGCATTAATGTGAATAGCAACATGTATCTTAACATCAATGTAAACAACAAATATGCATTTCAACAATAAGGCATAAACAATATTTCATGAGTCAATGCACATCTTGTTCTTCTTTTTTAACCTTCTCGAGTACTTGAGTAAATCATCATATCTGATGAGGTCATGACGAGTCTTTATTATACCATATGAATTTTTTTTTCTGAAATACCTAACAGACTGGAGACCCAAAGTAGGCGACCTGTGGCCGAGAGAATCCCGCAAAGGCTAAATGTTCAAAAAAGATTGTAATCCCAAACTATTTGAAATAGTAAGGGTGTAACACCTAGGACACATGGCTAACCTCAACCTTCATAACTTCAAGTGACTGGAGACCCAATGGACGATCTTACTCCCATAACAAATATTCATAATGACATGTAAGTGAATCTATACGTGTTTGTATCGAGGATGTACCACTTAACTTCTCTAAGGTAGATCAAGTGTAATTGAGTTACAGAATTTTTCTTAATTAATACATGTAACAATCCATGTACCTCAATCAGTGACGCAATTAGGGCTCAATAGCCCAAGTACCCTCTAAGAGCAATGATGTTATTATGTACACAACTCAATCGCATTGCTCTGGTGCCTTTAGCCCATATGAGCAATCCATTGATGAAGGCGAGTGAAGTCATTCAATGGATATATGCATATAGTGCATTACGCCCTTGCATATCTGGTGGGTTCTCAACAGAACCAAGCTCATACCCGAACTATCAAATGAATGACATAGCTCACATGCATAACAATATTACAATGCAATAATAGAAACATCCACACAAAGTGTGTCCATTGACACTACAAAGGTTTTTTGAACCATATGCTCATATATAGACAAATCATAGTGCAAGCATAGTTCAAACATACATAGAACTTCAAAATGACATGTTTTACATTCAATCTCATTGCCAAAATGCATTTATGTTGTACGACATTTCATTGCATGCATTTACATTATACATCATATCATCGCATTACATCTTAATAAAATAAAATGAATATAGTTTTTGAATCATTAACATCTCAATAAAATATAATAACTATAGTTTCAAAATAATTAACAATTTAATAAAACAGAATGACCATAGTTTTAGAATAATTAATAGTTTAATAAAACAAATTGATTATGGCTTCATAATCATTAACAATTTAATAAAACAAATTAACTATAGTTGCAGAATCATTAACAGTTTAGTAAAAACAAATTGACTATAGTTACAGAATCATTAATGGTTTAATAAATCAGCTTAATATAGTTTTAAAATCATTAACAATTTAGTAAACATATATTGATTAGAGTTGCATAATCATTAACAGTTTAATAAAAACAGATCGATTATACTTGCATAATCATTAATAGTTTAATAAATCAAATTGACTATAGTTTCATAATCATTAACAATTTATTAAAAATAGATTGACTATAATTGAATAATTATTAACAGTTTAATAAATCAAATTTAATATAGTTTCAAAATCATTAACACTTTAGTAAAAATAGATTGACTATAGTTGCAGAATCATTAACAGATTAATAAATCAGATTGACTATAGTTTCAGAATCATTAACAGTTCAATAAATTATATTGACTATAGTTTCAGAATCATTAACAGTTTAATAAACCAGATTGACTATAGTTTCAAAATCTTTAACAGTTTAATAAAAACCTATTGACTATAGTTGCAAAATCATTAACAGTTTAATAAATCAAATTGTCTATAGTTTCAAAATCATTAACAGTCTAATAAATTAGATTGAGTATAGTTTCAGAATCATTAACAGTTTAATAAAAATAAATTTATATAGTTTAAGAATCATTAACTAAAAACATGTATGAAAAACTATTATTAAAATTTTAAATATATAAGATCTAACTATAAACATGTATTAAAGATGAAAAACCACCATAAAGTCAAATCAAAATACATGAGATCTAACTATGAACATGTATTAAAAATGAAAAATTTACCATAAAAATAAAAACACCTAAGATCTAACCATCAACATGAGTTAAAAATAAAAAACAACCATTAAAACTCAAGATATATAAGATCTAACCATGAACATGAGTTAAAAATAGAAAATAATCATTAAGAATTGAAATACATAAGATCTAACCATGAACATGAGTTAAAAATAGAAAACAATCATTAAAAATTGAAATACATAAGATCTAACCATGAACATGAGTTAAAAATAGAAAACAACCATTAAGAATTGAAATACATAAGATCTAACCATGAACATGAGTTAAAAATAAAACTCTACCATTAAAAATTGAAATACATAAAATTCAACCATAAACATTTATAAAAAATAGAACACTACCATTAAAAATCAAAATACATGAGATTCAACCATGAACATGTATTAAAAATGGAACTCTACCATTAAAAATTAAAATACATGAGATTCAACGTAGAACATGTATTAAAAATGAAACTCTACCATTAAAAATCAAAATACATGAGATTCAACCATGAACATGTATTAAAAATGAAACTCTACCATTAAAAATCAAAATACATGAAATTCAACCATGAACATGTATTAAAAATGAAACTATACCGTTAAAAATCGAAATGCATGACATTGAACCTTTCAAAATTACAAATACTCTACAAAATGACTAAAGAAAACATTTAGAAGTATGTGTATGGGTTTTTCTCATGCATATTCATACTTATACCTACATATATTACCAAATAAATACATGTATGTATGTGGATGAAAATTAAAACATGACCAAAATTAGTTATTAGAAAATCACTTACTTTTCTTGAAGATCTAATCCTTTAAGAGCACAAGAACAAGAGAGAACCTCCTTCTCAAAAATGTGTAGAGTGAAGTCCCTTGATGGTACTTCACCCTACACACTAGAGAAGAGATTGAAAACAAGTTAATCTTTAAAACAATTACTCCAAGGAAAAATTTTAGAAGGGAGGAGAGAGAGATTTTTAGAAAATGAGGAGAGTAACTTTTCTTCACCTTTTTGCTCATATTTATAGAGTTAGCCTAGGGTTTGAGGTAGATGTATGGCTAAGATTAAAAATGTGAGATGGAGGGTTCATACAAATTCAAACACTCCTCTCAAAATGTATTTTTAAAGCCAAAAATCACTTTTACAAGTTTCACAAAAATAAAAAAATACTTTATGTTTTTGCGAAAAAAAGCTTTATCTACTTTAGGAGGAGCCTTGGGATCCATACCTAGGACTTGTAATATGCATCAAAGGAAGATCATCTCATTCACATCCCAATGCACACCCGCCCCATGTGCACATGGCATAGGGGAGGGGTCCACATGGGAGGTAGGTTTCCATGGTCACTTGGTGTAACCAACCAAGTTTGGTTGGTCTAGTTCCAAACCAACCCCCAAAATCTAAATAATAATTTATTATTATTTTTTAAATGGATCTTTATGTCCTTTCTCATTAGATTCTCAATTGGACCCAGATTCAATTGGTCTGAATCCAACCTAATAAGGATTAAAATAATCAATACATAGGATTTTCATTGTAGATATATTTTTCATTTGATTAAATTGCATATATATATGTTCTGAGAGAGTGATTGGCTATATTAACCAATTTAATTTGATCATATAATTAATAAATTAATTTATTTAATAATTAAATCAATTATTCATAATTTATTTGTCAGATGACCCATAATTGCCAATTGTTATGAAAACAAACCAAAAAAATAGAAATTCAAATCCCTAATTACTATATAGGTCAATCAAACCATAAATCAAAAGTTTGTCATTGATCAAAAATTTTCAATAACAAATCCAAAAATTTTATGGGTCTTACATAATTCATGTTTGAGGTCTGCAAGCCTACTGAGAGTCTGCTCGATACAGGAGAGGCATTCCTTCCGGTCAACTGTGAGCTTTGTGACCATCTTCTTTGCTCGTGCCATAGTTATCATTGCACTCCCTCTTACTGGTGAAAGGTCAAACTTGGTCAACCTGTTCTACTAAGCTAACACTGCCTGACCCAACTGACACCTATAAAAAGAAAAGGCCAATCCCCTAAACTACAAGGCCAATAGCATCCACCACCATTGACAACTCTTGCACACGAGAAACTTGGTGGGAGTTTACATGAATTCATTTGCCAAGCGCATTCTGATATACTCATATTCTTCAACTCTTTGGATTGCATGCTAACAATGGTGACATGTCCAGAATGACAGAAAATTCCAAGAAAATCCAAAATTTGGAGGCACCTAATCTTGTTCGATCCCGGGGTAAACGAGAACGCCGAGAGGGAGTGTATGGTGTGTAGGATCGGCTGTTGTTGCTGCCAAGGGTGGCAGGTTCACCGCAAAGCACATTGGCAACAAGAGAACGATGGTGTTGATGGTGAGTGGCTGATGGTGTCACCAATAGCACGCGTGATGTCGGGGGTTTGGTGTGTGATGGCCTTCGCATGCAAGTGTGCAGTGTGCAGTGTGCAGGCTTGTGCACAGGCGTAGGTGTGGCATTGTGGTGTGCAAGCAGAGAGAGAGAGAGAGAGAGCGAGAGAGAGAGAAGTAGCAGTAAGGGCTGCCCTGTCCCACTGAGTTAAAGAGAGAGGAAGAGAGAGATCAGCAATGATCGAGAGGGAGAGCAATCTCTAACAGCTATATCAAGCTATTTACGAAAATCATGTAGCAAAAAAATGGCAAATCACTAAGTCGAGTAGCGATTTACGAAAATCGCGTAGCAAAAAAAAATAAAAAATCACGGAAAAGGGTGTTACGAAAACCACGAGCAAGAAACAACTGAAGGAAACAATAAACAAGAACGATCAAACAAAACACGTTATTGCTCTTTTTCGACAGTTACAAGAAGGAAAGAAAAGAAAGAATTTATACAAGGCCCAAAAAAAAATCTCTGGTGGATGGAGCCCTCGAACCCCCCCTCCTATAAAGGCAAAAACTCTGAATCAGACTCCACAACTCATCAAGTTGAATCATGCTACAGTAAGTGTGCAGGTCAGTTGGTGCTTGATGGAGCAGCGTAGGATCATCTGTTGGATGTGCACAGAGGCAAAAAGAGAAGGGAGAGATAGAGGGTTGATGTTCATGGCCTTCTTCAGGGGGATTCCTTTCTCGGATAATCCTGCAGTGCAGGGACTGGGTCTTAAATAACCATCTTCGGGGTACTTAAGTCTTTACAACCGCTCTTTTTCTAGAATCATCGTTTTATGGCATCAATGGCAAGAAAGGGTACTTAAGTCTTTGCAGTCGCACCAAACTCCGACGCTAACTGATGTTGACAAACATGGGGATATAAGCCGCATGTGCTTACATATGTGGCACTCATTGGGACCCTTGAACATGCATTGTAGCAAACAGTGCATCTTTGGGGGGAGAACATATAACCTGCTTCGATGGGGGTGGGCCGGCTATGAGAGATGGTGGTTGGCAATGCGGGTCGGCTACGTCAATGCATCGCACACTGTCATCTTTGTCACGCAGCAATTGGAAGAGGGTGTCAATTCGTACACCAAGAATCAGGGCGGCTCTAATGTCAATGATAGGACATTGATCTTGGGATCAGTGCTCTATCAAATTCCTCAAAAATCATAAAGGGCTTAGGCCCTCATTGATGAGTTTGTAGAGACCAAGAAATCGCGGATGTCATGATCAAAGGGCAAAACACGTTCCCAACGATTGAAGGCAGTTGGTTCAACCAAAAGAAGATCCTCAATCTAGATGATTGTACCCTATAAAAAAAATAAAAAAGTTACAGAAAAGAAAAGGGTGATATCAGAGGAGAAAATTTCCCAAGAAATGTTTAAGATGATTCATTTTGGGGCCAAGTCCCCAATATATAGTCCTAGGGCGAATCGGGTCCAGTATTCAAAACCAAAGCAAATGCGAATTAATCGAATATGGATATGATCTCACAAACAAAACCAAAGCAACGAGTCCAAAACCCAACCAAATACCCTACTCGGATACACACAAATTCAAACGAGAAGAAATGGATCTGATCGATCCAGACAAAAGAAATGGGATCAGAGTCGGTCTGTAACAATTTCCCACCCCTAAAAACGTTGAGAGGAAGTGTGTGGTGCATAGGATCGACTACTGCAACTGCTGAGGTCAGCAGGTTCACCGCAAAGCACATCGACAACAAGGGAACAATGGTGTTGATGGTGGGTGGTTGATGGTCTTGTCGATCGCACAGGTGACGTCAGGGCTCTGATGCATGTGTTGGCCTCCACACACAATGTGCATTGCGCACTTACAAAAGAGAGAGAGAGGTGGGGCAACAAGGGGCTACCATGTCCCTCTGAGTTAAAGAGAGGGGAAGAGAGAGATCAACAGCAGCCCAGAGAGAGAGCGATCTCCGACGGCTCGACTGGCAGTGCCAAGAAGGACCACCTCTGGAACTGCCGGCACGCATCCATGATGGTCGCTGGGGACATCTCTACCCTAGGGCCACGATGTCAACTGACCGGATTGTTGAGCCAAGGTGGAACCTATTGCTCCCTGGGATAGAGGCGTTGAAGGAAGCGATGACAACAATGGGGCATTTGGGTGGATGATCCACGAAACTAGTGAGATAGGGGTGGGGCAGCAATGAAACCAAGGGTGATGGATCCCGTAGGGCTTGACAACAATGGTGGGCTCTGGCACAATGATCAAGGGAGAGGGCTTGTACTACCCTCGCTTGAAAGGAACCATGGGAGATAGAGGGTGGACCGACGATGGAACCAAGGGTCCAAGGGAGATGGATCTCAAAGGGGTCAACAACAATGGGCTCTAGCACAACAGTTGAGGGAGAGGGCTTGCGCTACCCTTGCATGAAAATAAATGAGAGAGAGAGCAACGATGCGGGTGGGATGGCTGTGAGAGATGGTGGTTGACGATGGGAGCTGAATACGTCAACACATCGAATGTCATCCTCCTCGCCACACAACCGTTGGGAGTCATCGTCGATTTGTACGTCAAGAATCGGGCCGACTATAATACTCTTAAGATCGATGCCCTGCCAGGTTTTTTGAAAATCATATCAATTTTTTTGAGAATCGTAAAGGGCTTATGCCCTCGTTGATGCGCTTATGGCGATCGAGAAATAGTAAATGCCACGATTGAAGGGAGAAACATGTTCCCGATGATAAGAGCCAATAGGTTCAACCAAAAGGGAAATCCTCAATCCCGATGATTGTACTATAAAAAAAATTTGCAAAAAGGAAAAAGGTGATCTCAGAGGAGGTGAATTCTCCAAAAACGTCCAAGATCATTCATTTTGGAGTTAAGTCCCGAATATATAGTCTTGAGGTGGATCGGGTTCAATGTGAATCTAATCCAATAAAAATAGATCCAAACCAAAATAAATACAGATGGATCCAAGATCAATCCAGTCTCAAACAAACCAAACCAAAACAACAAGTCCAAAATCCAACCAAATACCCAACCCAAATACACACACGTCCAAACTAGAAGAAATGAATCTGATCGATTCAAACAAAAAGAACGATCCAGGTCGGTCCGTAACAATTTTCTTGACACCAGTACCAATGAAGATTATGCTAAAATATAAATACATATTCAAGCAGACATACTCATAAAACGACAGTTTGATTTTGCAGCTTTTCTGACAGCAACTCTTTTTGAGCGAGTCTCAATCCACTTAGAATTGAAAAGCAGGTTAAGCAACAGCAAAGTAATGAAAGTTATAGGCCTAAATATGATGGTAATCAGTTCTCAAAATTGGGACCAGTGGCAATGGCAAGAAAGATCGAGATTCAGCAGGTGGTAGACACCGAGAAAGAGAAACCTAACGGAAGATCTGGATCCGCGGTCAGATGGCAATCAAATGTAGAATAAAAAACATATCTTACGGGGTATTAGGACCTTGTTATATGCAGACCTGACTCATGATTAGGCTATTAAGTTCCAAAACACTCAAAAGATCAATGACCAAAGAACCAGCAATTGCTTCTTGATGTTGCCACTGAAACCATTTTTCAACCTCAAGTGATCATGAATTCATCCAATCTTGAAAGTATGACTGCATCTTATCACGGGTGGCAGCATTCCCCACATTGACAGTCGGAATGATCTTTTTTGGCTGCAGTAACTGGATATCAATGAACATGAGCATCTAGTGGCCACACTAAGCATCACAACATATAAAAACACTAAGTTGACATTTAAACAGACCTGAACAAATTCCTTGAGTTCCAAATAACTTGAATGTTCACTATATGGAATGCCTGCAGATTAATAACAAAAGGGTCACAAATCTCAAGCATAAAACTCAGGGCACAATGAATAAGGATCGGTATCCATGCAAAAGGCCATCACAGCCATAACATGTGCAGAAAGACAGCATGCCAGGAAAGAGCTTTTATGACCTTAGTTATTTGAGACAAGTGAAACCCAAAATCAACATGCAGAACTAGTCCTCCATCAGGTCATCAGCAAGTCCTAAAAGATCAACCACATCTATGACCAACATGTGTTACTAACAAGTTCATCACCCAAGTGAATGATGCTGACGAATATGCTACACATTAAGAAATAAGCACAACTGCATACGGTCATTCCTAACACTGCATGACACCAGTACATGCCGAGGCAATAATGCTCACTGACATAGAAGAACAATAAGCTAGAGCATGGTATGATAGTGACCATATATGAGTAGACTAGCAGATGTCCCATAAATGAAGGACAGACTCCATATCAGCTGGTTGAAATTGCATGGATCAGCAGATTGCTGGTAAAAACGTGATGATATGTCATCTGAGTGGCAAACAATTTTCAATTATTTGGTTCGAACTTCTAAAATATTCAGATAAAGGATTAATGTGCAAGAAGCAAGCTACACGCTATATATGTCTGTTCCTCTAAGCATGCCAATGTTACATAAAGCATTTTCTATCAGCACATTGACATATTGCTGATGCAGGTTTCACAACAATGTAGCCAACAATATCTCCATGTGGCAGCTTAGAATTATCTTCAGAACCGCTAAAATTTTGAAAACAGATACCAAACAGTCAGTGAAAAATGTTTTCTACTCCCTTTGATATAAATTTTGGTTCATGGTTTCGCTCTTCTCAAAGAGATTTTGATAAAGTGGGAATAGAGCGTCAAAAACAGGAGGTACTTGGGCACAAATTCACCTTTTTCTGATGCAAAATTTTCCTTCATTCTGTTTTGCACCCATGCTTCCTATGACTTTCAAGGTACTGAGTTTGACAGGCATGCACAACTTAAATAAGGAATGAAATCAGAAATTCCATACAGAAATCTTACCACTTGAGGCATATGTGTTTACCAATATATTATAAGAAAACAGCACAGCACATATTAAATGCAATTCAGTGCAACCTTTCATTAGAAACATGGTACAACAATAATGTAATATTGTAATGTACTCTTGGTGTCTACATGCATGTGTTAGTGTTAAAAGATAAAGCAAATAGAGTGCACATTTTGCAAGTTTTTTATGGATTTTGATCCAGTATAGAAGTAAAAATGAAGTGTCCTGGCAGTGTAGTAGTATATACCAAGGTTGCCAGACTAGGAAGCGGCGAGAAACGATACGGGAAGTGAAAGCGAGAAGCGATGCATTTTAAAATGTATATGAAGCAGGAAGCAAGGAATAAAAAAAAAGCAATATAAGAATTGATGGGAATAGAAATGAAACAGAAATAAAAACTAAAATAAAAGTGACTATTCTTAAATTTCATGATTTTTTAGTATAAGAATTAATTTTTTAACAAAATCTAAAAATGATGACTGCAATTTAGAGAAAGCACATGGAAGTGAGTGAGAAGCGTGAGAGGAAACACAAAAAACATGAAAAGTACAGTGAGAAAATATATAGAAATAGATGAAGCGTGTGGAAAGAATAGGAGAAGAGTGGGAGAATCGAGATTCCCATCAAGTTTTGAAAGCGAGGAGTATTGTTCTTCCGAAGCAAGTTTCCGAGAAGCAGGCTTCCCACCTATCTAAGAAGCTTCTGGTAACTGTAGTATGTACTTTCTCAAATTTCTTAGCACCTTCAAGTAAATCGTGAAAGTAGTCACAACAGGTATGAGAGCTTATATGTAATTGTTTTGGAGACTGAAGAATGTTCATGGCTATTGAAAAAATACCATATATTGCAATCTGGCCTTTTGTGTTGGGCTTAATTAACCCCAACTGATCACCGATCTTTTCAGAGTAGGTCCAGCCTAACGAAAATAAGAAACATAGTCACAAAGCATTATCAAGAAAGTCATAATCAGATAACAAAAATTATGTAAATTTTCAGGTCATAAAGCTCACTTCGAAAAGGAATTGGAAATTATGACAAATAACAACTAAACTTGGGTGAAATATACCTGTGGGCCTAAATGCCAGAATTGATGAAAATTGTCTATAGCCATCCAGATATTGCTTAAGGCTCTGCAATATAAAAATGCAGTCACTCCTGTTTACCATGTAAAAGAAATGACAATTTGCAGCAGATATGGCAATACCTCAAAGTGCAACATAGAGATAGGGAGCACATGCAATGGTGTACTGTGAGCATCGGAACAAAGCCTCCTAGACAGTTCATACCAGCTGAAAGATTGAAGAACTCTCCTCCTGGAAGTATTCACATATATCTGGACCTGCATCAACATTAACAACTATGTCAAGCTCATTTCATGACCTTGTGCTAGAAAATGCATGCACTTACTCCTTATATGTGCATTGCATATCCAAAACCAAAACATGGACCACGAAATAATCGCGTGATTTGCTCCAAGTAACAAGGTTAACCTGGATTTTGATTACAATAAGCATCATTCTTTCAACAAAGTTAGCAATTAGATGTTTAGCTATCTCAGAGCTTCCAAGGAATTAACTGGACACAACCATGTATTGCTCTCCAAACAAATAAGTTGCTGGTTGTAAGATAAACTTCACATTTCAAACAAAAGGCTACCAATTCCAATACATGCAAAACATGGTACTAGTTTACCTAACTAATGTCAATGTGATTGAGGAGATGAACCCAAGCAAAAAGTGTAATAACAGTGAATTTTACCGATTTAAATAAACTTGAAATTCATATCCTTAAGCCAGTACAAGGATAATTCTATCATTTTATTTGTTAAATCGTATTTGGATCTCGAATATCCTGTTTGGATCTTCAACATCGGATCCTTATTGTTTGGTTCGATTCTTCAATATTGAACCCTGGACATCTTAATTTAATATAGATGTCAGTCAATGGATCGGGTCTCTGATATTGGATCCTCAATATCATGGTCAAATTTGATATTTGATCCAGGATGAATGGAGTGGATCCGCGAAGTTTAAATCAAAATTTTAATGAGAAAATTTTTATATTGGGCCTACAACACTTTAGTGGAGACTGGTATAGCTTATGCGATGTTTGGATCCACAATATTGCATTTGGATCCTGGATATCGAAGATTTAAATATGAGGAGGGTACAATTAAAATCTTATGTGAGGATCCATAATAATTTGCTTGGATCCATGAATATTTAATTGGATCCAGGGTTTCAAATCATGACAGTATAAAAGAAAACTTCGGATCCTTAGGTCTGAATTTCTTATAGGGATTTATGAACAAAGCAGATCTCAGATCCATAATAAGTTACTAGGAATTCATGATAGCGTAATTGGATCCACAGTAAATTAAATTGGGTTTATATTCGAGATTTAAAAAAAAAAGGTCTGGATCTGCGGATGGATTCGGATAATCTCAAAATGTGGACCCAACTATAAGTGGGTCACGAGTTTGGTCGATCCAAACCCACACACGTATGTGCGTTAAAAATGAAATGAGGAATGGATCACGTTAAAAATAACGTGAGTTAAAAAGGGATCATGTTAAAAACAATATCAGGTAAAGTTAAAAAAAAAACACGTAAACCCTTTAGGGTTTACGTTTAGAGAAAAGGAAGAGAGGGGCGTGAAGACCCCATTCACGCAGCCGGAAGGGGAAGAGGGGGTAACCGACCCACCTCTCTCCCACGATCCCCTCTCCTCTCCATTTTTTTTCCAAACTCCTCCTCTCTCACCCAGCCTTAAAAGCCCTCCTTCTCCCTCTCGTTACCTCGCTATTCTGCCTCTCTCTTTATCTCTCTCTTACACGATTTGGAGGAACGGCACTCGGCTTCACCAAAAGGCGGTAGTAAAGAGAAGGAAAGCTTCAAAGAGGTAGGATTTTATTACGATTTTGAGAGAGTATTGTGTTTCAAGCCTGTGATGTGTCGTAGCATACCCAAATCGTAAAGATTTCAACTTTTTAGAAGTTTTCGGGTGGATACAACTATGGAGATTTCTCTTTGAAAAACAAAAAAAAATAACTGATCAATACCCTCTGGTATGACCGATTAGTGCGGAATCAGACAGAGGGAACAAGAATGCATTGGTGCTGCCTCAAGTAGTTCATATAGAACATTTAGACCTTAATCCTGTTTGGGTATGTCATTTAGGACCTTATGCAGAAATTTCCTTCTTAGAAATCATGATGTTAGACGGTAATTCTGTGTTGTATGTATTTTAACTTAGATCTAAGAACGTCTGAGCCATACATCCCTGAATCTGCGTTTTATCCCTAAATCTATATCTGTATAGGAATGTGATTTTGCATTTTTTATCTCCATCTAAGTATGTCTGCAAATGCAGAATGTATTCAAATACGCATGGCCTAAAAAAAAATAGTTGTGGGATTGTTAGTCTTATTTTTTTCCATACGAACTGGTTATCAGTTTCTTTTTATTTTGCGTTGATATTTATGTTGGAAGGATCCAATACCCCTGACCTGTTATTTCAGAATGTTGATTTTTTTTTATATATGACTGATTGCATATTCTGTATTCCGACCGTCTGCGTGAAAATATGCTGCAGACCTGTCTCTTGCTTTAGTGGTAGTCAGATAAGTGAGAAGTAATAATTCGGAATTATTATTTTTCATTTCCTGTAATATGTAAGGTATGTCGTTTATATTGAACGTTGAGTTTATGTTCACTGATTTCCTTGTAAATATGTTGTATTGGATTTTTAGTGGTGTTAGCAGTATGTATCACATTTAGTCAGTACGTAGTTTCATGTGTAAGCTTAAACCATCAACGTGAACATAAAATCCTTTTTTTTGTAGTGTGATACATGGAATATCTGATCAGTATGATATAACTATGGAATATACTTTAAAACATCTGAATTTGTATGCATCTGTTGGACTATGTTAAAGGATATGTTATTGATTTGTTTGAAGGGCTAGCTGTTGCCAAGGGTAATCTTATTTAAACCAGAAGGAAACAAAGACTTCAATGATTTTCCTGTTAACTACATCACCTAGATTAACTTCTGACTACAACAACAACAACAACAACTACGCCTTCATCCCAAAACAATTGGGGTCAGCGATATGAACCAAAAAAGAAATTCATTTTGGGTCTTCCACATGAATCCTTTTCCTCCAATCATTTCTATCCAACGCCATGTCCTCGGTGAGGTTCAAAGCATTCATATCCTTTCCTATCATCTCCATCCAAGTCTTCCTAGGCCTAC
This sequence comes from Nuphar pumila, assembly GCF_984573655.1. Lineage (NCBI taxonomy): Eukaryota > Viridiplantae > Streptophyta > Magnoliopsida > Nymphaeales > Nymphaeaceae > Nuphar > Nuphar pumila. The sequence continues at coordinate 16,226,634 of NC_143252.1, forward strand.
CCCGACCTCTTTTAACTAATATATTTTCCCATTTCTCCAACCTTCTAACTGGAGCATCATTAGGCCTTCGCCGAATATGTCCAAACCACCGTAAACGATTCTCTCGCATCTTATTTTCAATGGGTGCAACACCTACCTTCTTACGTATCTCTTCGTTCCGAATCTTATCTTTTATTGTATTTCCACACATCCATCTAAGCATCCGCATCTCAGCTACACTCATTTTTTGAATATGATGTCTCTTGGCAGCCCAACATTCCGTACCATATAGTAAAGCGGGTCTAATAGTCGTCCTATAAAACTTTCCCTTCAACCGCAATGGCATTCTACGATCGCACAGCACTCCAGTAGCACTTTTCCATTTCATCCACCCAACCTTTATCCTATGATTTACATCTCCATCAATTTCTCCATACTTTTGAATGATGGATCCCAAATATTTGAAATAATCATTCACCGGTATATCTTGCTCACCAAGCTTCACTACACTCCCATCACTACTTCGTTGCTTACTAAACCGACATTCCATATATTCAGTCTTACTCTTACTCAACTTAAAACCTCTAGCTTCCAATGTCTGTCTCCATAATTCTAACTTAGCATTAACCCCAGCTCTAGACTCATCAATCAAAACAATATCATCAGCAAACAACATACACCACGGTACATTTTCTTGAATTGATCTCGTAAGCTCATCCATCACTATTGCAAATAGGAAAGGGCTTAAAGCAGATCCTTGATGTAACCCAACCGTTATCGGGAAATTGGTTGTCACCCCTCCACAAGTGCGGACATTGGTTACTACTCCTTCATACATATCTTTAATTATACTAATGTACTTGAGAGAAACACCTTTCTTCATCATTGTCCACCAGAGAACGTCCCTAGGTACTCTATCGTATGCCTTCTCTAAATCAATAAAAACCATATGCAAATCTTTGTTCCTCTCTCTATATCTTTCAATAAGTTGTCTAAGAAGATGTATAGCTTCCATAGTTGATCTTCTAGGCATAAAACCAAATTAACTTCTGACTATATTTTGAAATTTATTGATAATGTTAGAAATTCTGTCTTAAATGTCTTGAAAATGAATTATGTGGTTGTCGACTTTTATATCATACAAAGTCTGGATTTTTTAATTGCCATGAGAGTGACTGATATAGGTATTTATGCGGTGAAAACGAAAGTACTGATGGTCTGGGCAATTACATGAGTATGAAAGGGGTAATATCTGAATTCTTGCTATTGTCATAACCAATTTGTGATTCCTGCACACTGCTGCAGCACACACTCAGTTCATGTCACACCCTTGTTGCACATTTTGGTGATGTATATATACTAATATAAAGTATTAGGCCCGGGATTGGGTCATACTAATATGATGCCCGATGAAATGATTATTAGCATGAAACTTTATAATTAATCTTTTGCGATTTACTTGGAAGGGTTACTTACCTGAAATTTTCAAATAAAGAACTCATGTCCGAGCTTGTGGGTCGGATGTTGCTGGCACCTGAGATGCCAAGCAAGGGATTCGGAAGTCCCGTATTGGGGCCCTGAGCTTAAAAAAATTAATATCCAAGTAAATGTATATATAATTATTTTCACCTGATTGATTTAAAGGTACCGAGGCATTCGTACTCGATGGTTTAAAGGTACCAAAGCACTCTGAGTGGGTTTGCTCAAGTAAAATGATAAAATGGGTAACATAACTAGTTAAAGTATGCATGATTGGAAATCTACTACTATAGTGGTAGGATTCAAAAAAAATTGGGAACTCTAGTATCTTTGAACAACTGGATTCAGATCAGGGAAAACTCTGATAAGTCGGGTAATAAACTTAATAAGATGAGCAACCCACTCAAATTTGGGCTTACCTTGGAGAGGGTAGATGGCACACAACTCCGAAGACTTGTGCTTCTTGCTTCGAGCAGCAATAGCTCGTTGGTCCCCAATTCTCAAATTTGTCCTAGGTAGTAGTTTCATGTTCTTCTGCAGAAGTTATAGATGCATCTTATTGTTTTGGGCTTTTGAGAGGTTCTCTCAGTTATTCAAACACTCCCTTAGGATTTCAGTTTCAGTTAGACATTCGGGTTAATAAAACACCAATGCATAATAAACCCTCGAATGTTCTCTTCTCTTACGGTTGTCTTGACCTGCGAGTACCCCCGGGATAATTCAAGAGAAACATTAAATTTAACTTTTTATCACTCAGACAAAAGATTGTGAGCTTTATACTTAAACATGTTAACTTGTGATTAGTTAATTGAGCATGTGATTAATTATTTAAACCTGTGATTATTTATTTGATTAGGTGATGATTCATGATATGATTTTTCGTGAGTTAGAATTGTGATATGCAATAAATTAGTTTTCTGTTACTTATTTCTCGAGTGCATGCTTAGTATCATGTTTTACTGTCCATAGTTATTCAATCGCATTGCATACTTGTTACATAATACATTTACAAAACTATAGTATTCTTCTACGTAAACTGGTTGTAGCCTGACACAAATTATTTTACTATTTTTCAAGAGAAGAGTAAAAGATAAAGAGCGATTATGGGATGATGTGCAGATCAGGATATATGATATATTGTATTCTCGAGATGTTAAAATTTAATTTGGTTATTGTTAATTATGTCATTCAGTTATTCCGAACTCTGATTTTATGTTTTAAACTTTTATTAGAAATGAAATGAATGTTAGTTGCTTTGATGATTACTGTGATGTGCCTGAAATGTTTAACCTGGTTAATTTGAATATTTTTGTTACAAAAAAAATCCTCAAAATTTGGGTTAAATTTCGGGGCGTTACAAAAAGTGAGTGAGAAACTTGAATTTTAAATTAAAAAAAAAGGTACTAGTAAACAAGAACGTAAATTAAAAAAAAAATGACCCTAGGTGAAACCAAAAAGAAGATAAAGAAACAAATATAGTACAAAAATACATATCAGTATAAAATAGCCAATGCCTTTCCTCAAAACTCATGATGATGAAGGAGAGGTCATTGAATTGTAAGAAAATATAATACTATGATGTAGTTTGTGGGCTGAATAAAAGAAGATGTGCAAGCAAGCGATATGGTGCAAGCATGTAGATCATGGCTTACAGTATGACCTTGACCATTTGTTTCACTGAGCAACATCATACACCAATAGTCTTCACTGACAAATGGATGAAATACAACTAGAGATCGATGCACCCAACAAACTAATCAAAAATTGTCAGTGTCTTATTGGCCAGATGCATGTCTCATCACATTCTGGAGAATTCTTGACATAGGCGTTGGCAGAAAACTGTTTGGAAGTCAAGAAAAAATATTCCAAACTAGATTCTACAGTCTTTTTAGACTGCTCCAAATCAAAAGCAGCATAATTCTAACCTTTCTAGCAAACCAGCACAGCAAGACCATCTATTATGGTGCATGGGTGTGTGTTTGCGAGTGTCACCTATGTGTGGATGCAGACATATTGATTTATTTGTTTTATCTTTATTGATTTATATAATTAGTTATTTGTTTATTTGTATATTCCTACATTCATCCATATATTTATAAGTTAGGTATCAGCAAGAAAGAATGGATAATATGCAAATAGCAACATACAGACAATGCCTCAGAGATTGCAAGATAAACATTCTCCTTTCCAATGCTGTATGCTCCAACAACAATAAGGGTCTTTGGCTGCTTTGCAAGACTACTTTTAGCAATCTCCACTGCATAATGCAAAACATCTTCCTTGGATGGAAATCTGAAGCAACAAATATTATTGGTGAACAATTTATAAACATACAAACATAGAAGACATTATGTAAACCACATTCCAAATTTTTACCTATACTTAGGATTGCAATAAGTTGTATCTAGGTAAAGTACACTAACATGTCGACTTGAAAGAAGAGGATGACTCTGCATTTTTCTGCAAGCTCTAAAATCACCAGTGTGAAGAAAGCATCGTCCATCCATAAGGCGAAAATAAATCATAGCTGCACCAGGACAATGATTTGCCTCCAACAATGTCACTTTGATTCCTTCAATTGTATACTCAATCTCCAGTTCCAACGGACAAATGAAGCTGCACCCATAAATGAGACCAACAATCTAATGCAGTTAAGAGTTAAGACAGCAGAGACAAAAAAAATATCTCCAAAGATATCCAGAAGGAAAAAGGATAAAACAATATTAAAACAAATGACTTACATGGGATCTACTGCAAGACACATTTTTACAAGACGGGCAGTGATCGGAGTACAATAGATGGGTCCATGCGACCATACCTTGCTCAAGCCAACATAATGATCATGATGGAAGTGACTAAGGAAATATCCTGCACATCCTTCAATTCTACCATATCGAAATGCATCAACAGTGAAAGGTGTTCCTACAAGGATTGAAAGACATTTCTCATCAAACAAATATTCATAAATATGCATCAGTAAATCTTCGCTTAGAAAATTGGCTGAACTAAACCCCCCTGGATTTAAGCTTCAAGAAAGAAATCCTCAATAGGTTTATCAATATAGCAAATGTATCACAACCTGATTATTAGAAAAGTACCAGGATAACATCTCATGCACAAGCTTAACCTCGTAAAAGATTCTGTCTTCAACAATACAAAATGCAATTCAATTATGACAGCTACAGTCTGCAAAAGGCACAATGGATAAGGTGAGCAGCAAATCCCTAGGCCTTGACAATAGTAATGAAGTGCATCACAGAAAGGTACAGGACCCAAAGATGCCTAGTTCTGTTTTATCCATACCAGTGAGTTAGTCACATGGATCTTACTTTGTTTATTCTTGGACCTACATTGGAGCATAGTTTCATAATTCCAGGCACAAACTATTAATTGTCTATTCCCCAGAACAGATGATCCTAAATATGGAAAGAATTGTGATAGAGAATCCAACCATTTGGATGAATTAAGAAGGGTTCTTATTTCTCTCCCTATCTCTTCAGCTTCACCTATGCATAGGCCTGACTTCCTTAAATTCTTTCACATTTGACGGCATGTTCAGTTCATCTATTATGGAACCAAGAAGCTAGTTTTCACACAGGCATGCATGCTTGATGAGAAAATGAAGAAACAACATTTCCAGCTACTACCTACTGACTATATTTTATGAATATTGATTCAATCTTTCCAGCATATCTGGATAATGGAATCAAGAATTCTGATTTGACATGCAAAATACATATTCCGAAAGGACAATGAGAAGGCATTCTTAGTTAATAACTAACAATTGACTTGACTTCCATCATTTTTTGGAAAAATGTGGATTCTGTTGCAGATCTTGAATCATTGAAATGGTCTTCCAATTCCACAGCCAAGCTTGCTATTCATGTAATTCACAAAACCCAATACATTATACCACTGCAAAAGAACGAGAAGAAGGCATTCTCAAGTAATACCTAAGTTCTCTTCCATCAATTTCAATATGGATTCTGTCGCAACACTTAAATCATTCAAGTCATCCAAATGGTCTTCCCGTTCCACAACCATGCTTGAAAATCATGCAATTAACAAAACCAACTCTTGCTGCAAGCATAGGTGCTTTCAATTCCACAAATTAATAACTAGCAATTGTCTTCAATCATTTTTTGGAAAAATATGGATCCGGTTGCAGCTCTGAGTCGTTGAAATGGTCTTCCAAATCCACAACCAAGCTTGACATTCACCTAATTCACAAAACCCAATATCACTGTAAACGAATGAGAAGGCATTCTCAAGTAACCATCTATTTCAATATGGACTTTGTCGCAACACTCGAGTCATTTGAGTCATCCAAATGGACTTCCCATTCCACAACCATGCTTGAAATTTATGCAATTCACAAAACCAACTCTTACTGCGAGCATAGGTGCTTTCAATTCCACAAACTAAACAAGCCAGTCATCTAACACGTGAAATACACCAAACAGATGTCTTCCAATGCCGAGAACCCAACATGTTATTAAATTCTTTCATCTTTTAGGCTAGGTTTCGGAGCCTTGAATAGGATGTTGTGGTGTGGTTTCCGCCATGCTCTCATATTCTCTTGCTGTTTGGGAGCAGTGGCGTTGCTGAAACAATGTTTTGGGACTGGTGTTGGCAGGCCCAACACCACATTTCAACACCTTTCACGAGAGGATGTTTTTGGCGACTCCATCTCTCAACACCACACATAGGCAAAACGATATTTTGGCAGCACAATGAAACTGTGTTTCCATCCCATAGCAAGGCTCCCAAACGTAGCCTTAGTTGCAATGTTGTTTTCATGTTTGCATGATTGAATGCGTGTGTTTTCAGGATACATTTTTTTCTTCACAATCCTGATTCGATCCCCACATTCTGCTTGGATGATTTAAGGAAAAAAAAAAGGAGCGGTTTAACATTTGTATTCGAATATTCTGCAAAATTCCTTCCTTTATCAACGGAAAAAGAAAAAAAAAAGTATGAAATCCCACGCAATCTAACAAAACGCAAAAATCAAACTCAGAGAACCAAAGGCAGGAATATCGGAAATCACGACTTCCATGTAAGAAATCATACCGGCAATCCTCACAAATTCACGACTAATCATACCAGAAATTTTCTCAACATCATGAATCCGATTTAAGATATCATACCGGCAATATGCTCACAAAACCACGACTTCTATGTAAGAAATCATACCGGCAATCCTCACAAATTCACGACTAATCATACCAGAAATTTTCTCAACATCATGAATCCGATTTAAGATATCATACCGGCAATATGCTCACAAAACCACGACTTCTATGTAAGAAATCATACCGGCAATTCTCACAACTTCGATGCAAGAAATCATACCAGAAATTTTCACAAAATCGCGAATTCGATTTAAGAAATCATAGTCGCAACTCTCACAAACTCACAGACTTTAGAGGAAATCGTACCGGAAATTCTCTTGTAAAAAGGGCAGCTCCGCCTCATACCACAACCCGAGCTGACGACACCTTCCTCTACACAACGCAGCTTCCGATTCTTCTGAGAAACCCTAGAACCAGAACTGACGGATCGCTTGATCGACGATCCCCCAGCCGTCGAGTCCGCTGCTCGCTTGAGCCCCCACATCCTGAATAGATCGGCCTGAACGAGTCTCGTCTCCGCCGAATTCCTCGTCGCCGTCGTCGACGGATCGAAATCCTTCTGCAGCAAGGAGGAGAAGTCCGTGCCGCTCCGGTAGAACGACTCGGAGAAGCTCCCGTCGGCGGCTGCGGTTCCTTCATCTTCTCCGCCTCGCCCCCTCCGCTGTCCGTCGTCTTCGTCGCCTTCGCTTTGCGCATCGAAGCACGAAGTGAAGCCGTTCTCGTCCAATTCGTCGGAAATGCATGAGAGATCGTCCATTGCACGCGCGCGCGCGCACACACACACACAGAGAAAGAGAGAGAGAGAGAGGATATGGAGGGATTTTCAAATAATGGATGCGTTGGAATTTGAATGAGGCGGTGGCCGGCGTTTTGGCCCTATTTTCCCGCTTCTACGGTTATGCTCGGCTGCTCCTGATTCAGCATCACTTTCTAATTTCCTTTCACATGGGGACTCGTAATTCTGAATAAAAGCAAATTAGAAAGTGACTATAAATGAGAATTAATTTCTCTTTCTATGTTCGGCTGCTTATACAAATCAGATTCACTTTCTATGTTGGAGAGCTGAGTTGGGCACTTCATCTTCTTTTTTGGCTGTCTTTAAAAAAACTGTCATTTTACCATGTTTTCTGCTCCCAAAGATAAGACCAAAAATTTGCCCTCTGTTTTTGTCTCGACAGGACAGTCTGCCTTTTCGGCCATCTATCTCAGCAATCCCATGACAGAATTCGGAGATTCTTGTTTTCTTGGAAAGTGAAGACAAAGATCTCTTTCTGTTATTTTTGCTGTTTTTCCTAATTTTGTATTTAAATAGGCAATTTTTTGTCTTTTCTAGTATCCAAAGACATCTAGTTGTCTGTTATTTTTGTTTTTAGCCACGTAAATCAGGGCATATATTTGTCTTCCTTTGTCATCTATTGATGATCCAGTGTCATTAGAAAGACCAAAGAGTTGGCTTTCTCCACTCTTTTGTGAGTTTCGTTAGATTCTCTCTGTTTGGCATGAAACTACAACGAACAAATTGTTTGTTTCTAGACTACATAAACTTTTCTATAAGAGTCATCTTTTCTAGACTGAAATCCGGCGATCGTTCATCATAATCCAGTGATTCTATTGGAGTTTGAATGTTGTTTCAGTGTTTGACAATGTAACGCCCTAAATTTGTATCAGAAAAATTTTGAAAAAAAAATTAAATACAACAAAATAATGTAATTGAACCGATGCAACTTTTATGGGTTACAATGATACCATTATACACATTGGGATTAAAGTACTTAATTAAAAAAATTAATGCAATTCAATACTTAATTAAATTTAGAGTTACATGTCTTATCAAAATCAAATTGAATAAAAAATATTCAAACAAAAAAAAGTTGAATTTCCTGAGAAAGAAGAGTGATGATGATCCTTCTGACGCCGTCGAGCAACTCATCATCACTTCAGCTTATGCAGTATCTGAAAAATGTAAAAGTAAGAGTGTTAATTTACAGCCCCAATAGGTAACAAAAAAACACATATACACAGATATTATTCAACTACAAGATATAAGCATTTGCATAATTTTAGATAATTAACTAAATTATACAAAAGCATGCAATATAGCATACCAGGACAAGCATAAGTACATTATCACAATCAATCATGCTTGCAGTCAATTTCAGAATAAATATGCTACAATGTATAAATCTAAAATAAACCAACAAATTTATGCACAGACTGTATCAAAACTTAGTGTTTTATTTCTCTTTTCTTGCCCTGAAGGGTATACATTAGGGTTCCTAAATTTGATTCAACCAATTCAATAAGGTGTCTATTACACCATTTAGGTTAATAACCTCATTAATTAGAAGAATTTGGGAACTCCCTTCTGAGTTTTTACTGAAACGGTTTGTGATTGAGAGAGTCTTTCAGTGATTATACAGAATCAATTCTTACTTTGCAGAGATTCAAGACATACCACCTAGGCTACACAGTAGTCTGACCTCCTATGACTAACGACTGAGGACCAACAGAGATGCTTAGTTCTCCAAGGCGACAATGGTTGATGGTCATGTGTACCACCACCCTCTCCAAGGTGGTTCCGAGTTTGAATGAATTATAGGTGTTATTTAATATTAGGCTTGTGAATTAATTCTAAGTGCTCTCAACACACGGGCTTGCTAGCCCAATCTTCACTCGAGGAGATTCTATGACACAAAGCTATTTTAACCCATTCAAACTACACATAGTTTAGACTCTATCTCTGGGTGACTTTGAGCATGGCTTCCTTGAGACAGTTATATGATTATGTGCATGGTTGTCCAGTCTTTTCTTTTCTTGGTGCTTCACAAACACCCATGGATCTTATTGCACCCAGGCTCACTCATGAGTCATGTTCATACTCATACCACACACTCATTAGTATCATGCATGCACCATATCATATGCCCACATACTTACATTAAAGTTTCATGCATAATTCAATCATGTCAATGCTTCATTTGGAATTAACATGTGCATTTATGTGTTTCTTTTCGAGCATGCTTCATGACCCATAATGCATGTCATGGTATATGACACATATATTCTTAACATTCATAATTCAGCATGAATAGCATTCAGTAGGAATGCATATCAGACCACTAATCAAGATTTAATCATATAACACGTTGCATAATGTAGAAAACGACTAAATATTAACACATGATAATTGTGTAGTTCAGGTCTTTGTTAACCTAATTTTGGAAAAGCCATCAAAAATCACAGAAGTCGAGTCTAGCTTTCAACTTTTAACTGGGATTGCCCTAACATGTCAGGAACACAACCTAAGAAACCGAACTGCAAAATTAGTTGTAACTAAATTATGAAAATTCTAAGACTGAACCATGTTCAAAAAAATATAAGACAGATCATGTCATCTACAGAAATTTATCTCAAATTGAGAAATTTTTTGAGATTTACTAAGAACTCTTTTGACAAAATCATTTTTAAAGAATCTTCTTATATGTATTAGCTTTCACTCAGAATTTTCACAATTTCATTTGATCAGTTTTGATTAGGTTTTTAAAACTTTCAAAAATTTTGGTCAAAATAGTCCTGCTGATAGGGCAGAAAACATGTGCTCTATTGCAATGGATGTTATGGCCTCAAAACTTACTCACATGGGACAAACCATGGCACTAATTCAAGTTGCGGATATGTAAATTATATTATAGTATTTTTATTTATATTTATTGAATTCATATTCTCAAAGATATTAACATGTTTCTAAATCTAGTCAAGACAAAAATGAAAACAAAATATCAAAGATTTCAAACTCATAAGACATTCATTAAGCAAGACTAAGGATGATATTAAAATCTAGTCAAATGGGATTACAACTGTCCTAAACATATTTATAGCACCATACAACACATGTTTAAGCATATTGGTGCTAAACTTCATGAAAACATTAGCATACATCATCGAAAAATTCCATTGCATTCATAAAATTACTTGAACAAAATTGTACCTTTTCACTAATAACATGGATCCTAATTAATCATCAAATCATGGTTTACATATGCACTGACATGCTTATTAACACTACTAACATGCACTAAACTAACTAAACATGATCATATTAATCTATCTAAATCATAAAGCATAAAACCCCTAAAATGATTTTGCTAAATCCTTCTTCAAAATGATTTTGCATAATCAGGCATGGGTTTAGGCACATATAGAAATTCTGAAATTCTTTTAAACTAGTTTTGCAACAATCTAATTTAATAAACACTTTTAGACATGCTAGAATCAAATAAGTCCTAAAACAAATTAAATCTAAGTTGTCCCAAACCATTTTTCGTTTTAGAAGCTAAGACTAGTCTAGTTTTGAAAACCGTTTTTCCCAATGATCCCGTGGTGACAAGGATCCACCAAAATGAGTTTTTTAAATTGAAAAATAGTTTTAAAAAGGTGTTTTCAGGACTGATCCCTATTGGTTCAAATCTAAAAAATTATCCTACCTATATCTCATGTGTTTGGATCAATTTATGTCTACGCGATTGGTGTACCTATCTTGTTCGGGTTTTCGAACCGGCAAAATCCTTTGACTCTCATCTTAGATTTGCAAAAGTGTCTTTAAACTTGGCTGCAACTCCAATGGCTATTGGACCAGCCTCCACCAAGAAGAAGAAGAAAAAGAAAAGGGAACAAAGGAATAAGGAAGATTTTTTAGAAGAGAGAGAGGAAAGAAAGAGGTTTTAAAAGGGAGAGGTGGGGATTTGGAAACAAGGGAGAGAGAAAGGGCAAGAGGGGGCTGGAAGTCCCATCTTGTGTTTCAAAAAAAAAAAGTTTTCTTAAATCAATTGTTGACTTTTTTTAAAAATTTCCTATACTTTATAAATTCTAGTCATTAACTTACTTACCTTTTCCAAGGAGGTGAAGGAGGATGGTGGGCGTTCCACCAAGTCCTTTCTTATTATTTTTCACCATATGAACAGCTTATAATATACATTATATTTTATATGTACACCATATACTATATTTAGGATGTTTTTATTATTTTCTCACCTTATTTCTACTTAGGATTCTAGATGGTTCCATAGTTTAGGAAATAGTATTTTCAGCTAAGAGGGATGAGCCCACATGAATGGGATGACCCCCCCCCCCCCCCCCCTTGTGGTAGTTTACTTACCAAAAAAAATATCTCACCTAAGTCTTAGGTTTTGCTTATATGGCAAGCAATTGACTTTTAGTTTTTTTTCTTCTCTCTTTTGTTTTTTTGAAAACTTTTACAATATCATTTATTTTCAAACCTTTAAGAAATAGCTCTTGCTTGAGGTGCCATGTAGGATGGGCCCCATAGGGGACACCCCCCCACAATGGACCTTAACCAATATATAATATTTGGTTTAGTCTAAATTTTCATTCCATGAATTTTTTATTTACTAATTAACACTTATTCATCATTTAGATTTCAAATACATACATCTAACTTCTAATTTATTGAAATGACATTACATGCATGTCAAATTAAATCTAAACTCATTTGAGATAAATTCCAAATCTAAATTCAAATTTAAATTATCTCTAATTTTTAGTTTACATGAAATTAGCCCTGAATTAAATTCAAATTCCATTTTGTCCTTTAGTTAAAATTCCAACTCACTTGAAATTTATTTCTGAGCTAATAAACATGATTAGTTTTAATCTAAATGCACATTTGAGTATCTAGAAATGTGTATTTGACATGAGATTTCATCTTTATTTATTAAATTAAATACCAAAAAAAATGGGTATTACAAACAACTTTCATTTTTTGACAATTTTTGTGATTCCTTCTTGGTGTGGCATGAAATAGTTTCAAATTCGATAAGTATGTTTCAATCTTGAAAAGACCCATGGTAGGCTCACCTTTGTAAGATCAATTTCAATCTCACCACTTTCCTTGAGTCGTGAAAGAAAAGTTTTCATTAAAATTATACTTTCGTTTGTCAAATTCTTAGTTAAAAAAAAAAAGTTTCTTGTATTGTTTTACTTTCCTTTTCATGTAGAAACCTTAGGTAGAAAATTGGTTGTTTGCATGTTAGAAAATGCTTAAGAAAATCACTTGAGAATTCTGAAACTCTTGTTGGAAAATTGCATGTAAGGTAGTATTTATGGAAGTTCAACTTCTAACAATTTAGGTTTACACTTTGATTGAATCTTTACTTGCTTCGCCCATGTTCTTTCTTCATTTATCCTCAATCTCTTAGGACTTTCTTTGTAGAGTCTATTGATTTTTTTTAACCCTATCCACGTCCTATTATTTAGATCTTCAAATCCTCTCACTTGTATCAGGTATATAAGTCTGGTATATTGGTGGTAGACTAAGAAAGTCGGATCTCCACTTGCATGTACTACATACATAAGTTCAGTTATATCTGTGGTGGACTTGAACGAGAACCTTAATTTAGTAGAACCCAAGAAGTAACCTCACTCAATCCGTGAAGCAATCAAGGAGACTTAGAAAACTTGGTTTTGAAAATCTAATATTGTGTGCAAAGTGTTTGTTTGGACTTTTGTTTGCATATAGAACCTAGATCTTTAAACAAGGATGCTGATTTTGAAAAATAAGATTCATTTTGGAAACGAAATGGCATGAAATATAATATTTAAAAAAAAACTTTTAAAAAGAGATTTTGTCGTAAATGATGACATAAACTTTGAAAAACTCTGAGGTAATGGGTGAGGAATGTGCTTGTCATGGGGTTTTGGACTGCTCCATTAGTCCGTGGAACAACCTATGGACCTAGTGTCCATTTATCTAATAAGATGATCCTAAAATAGGACTGGATAGGTTCTCCTATTGGGTTAAATGGGTTTTTTTTATGCAAGAAACATGTTTAAAAGACACAAGAAAATGCATAAAGATACATGGAAATATATGAAAAATGCATAAAGATGCATAAAATGCATGAGAAAAGAATATTAGACATCTCTCAAAGGGTCGAGTCTGACAACAAGTTAGGCATGGGTCATACGACAATTCATCTTGATTCTGATGATAATTTGACAGGTGGGATGACAAATGACATGTTATCGGATCCAACTTTGCAAGTGATGCTCGTTTGGGGATCTTCTAGTTCCTATCGGATGACAAATCTGCGATCTTCCATACACTGTGAGACGACAATTCATTTCTTTCCAATCCTATTTGATAACAACTTGAATTTTTCATAAAGTTTCCCTTTTGTTGGGAGCTTCTGACGATAGTTGGGTAACCTAGGACGACAAAACAAAAGGGTCTGATAACAAGTTGGCTTATCATCACACTCTAAGAGGGCTTTTTGAGCCAAGCTTCTATCTAAATTTTGTCATCTCTACTAGCCTTTTCTTGAGCTCTTTTCTCTACCCTTTTGAGCAAAAATGTGGTGAAGATCGCCAATAATTGTATTTTTCATACTTTCAAGGATTTAGAGCTCGTGCATGAATATCACTAGATCTGAAGTTAGAGCTTGGGTTACCACTTTTGCTTTTCTCTTTTACTTTTTCTGGTCTTTTTTTCCTTGCTTTAACTTACTAACCTTCTGATTTCTTTTTCTTTAGCAGAATCTCTCTCGATTGGTGTCATTAATGAAGCTTCCAGATTGGGATAGGGAGTGGGCTACTAAGTTCAAACCCTTGCATCAGGAGTATATGAAAGAATTTCATCTCCATGATGTCATGCTCCTTTGAGCATTATAATCCACATACGAGTACCTTCTGGTTGCCATTTGGGAAGATGACGGTGACCTTGGATGAGACTATCGAGATCTTGAGACTACTACCTCCATCTCAACAAGATAACATTGATAAGCAATTCTTCCTGAATGAGGGCCCTTTCGAATATCGGGGAGGCCCTTCGTAGCCTTACTGAGAGTTGACCTTAGGGACCTGTAGGAGCAATTGACTCATTGTGGGCACTTTGCTTGCATATGAAGGACATGTGGATGAAGTTCCATGAGGCTATGGTAGAACCAAACTTGACCTTTTAATATAGGAAGCATCTCTGCCCTTAGTTAATTAGTCAGGGTAAATGACGTTAGCTTGTTCTGACTGACTGATTGGATATTCTCTTGGCTCATACCCAATTGTATGGGATCTTGGTCCAATTTGGAGTGATCTAAAGCTCTTGCCTGACTTGGGCTCTACATAGATTGGTGGTATGATCACCACATTGAAGTTTATGATTAGCTGAGGAACCTCTTAACACACAACAATCATGTCCCCTACTTCTTCTGCACTATTAGATTGTTGATTGCCTGGGAATTGGTCTTGGTAAATACCCAAATCCTCATTTCCTACTCACTTATCTCCTTCAGTGAACTCAAGCTCCCCTTTATTCAAATAGTCCTAGATGATATGTCTTAGGATGATGCACTACTCAGTGTCATGACTAACTATTTTGTGATACTTATAGAACTTGGTTGGGTCCTCACCCTTTACTAGAGGAGTGTTCAGTACCTCTATCTGCTTAACCATGCCTGCCTGGAGCAGGGTGTCAACTACTTAATCTTCTTTCTTGAGTTTACTTCGAGTTCCAAGTTGACTATCCCTGCTTTTGACCACCTTGTTTCCTTAGCAGACTTTGTGATTGCTTTCATTGAGCTTGGTTTTGTGATGAGCTTGACTGGTTCTTGCCTTTACCAAACCCTTTGGGATTAAACAGTTTGACTTGATTGTTCAGATTGAACCTCTTGGATCCATAGTCTTTGCCTCCACTAGCCTCAAATATCAATCCCTTATACATGCCTCTCTTTAAGTTGGATTCCATCCAAGAAGCAACCTCAATGAGTTCAATAAAGGATTTGTGCTTCTGGGTGTCCAGAAGACACTTGAGTGGTTGGTTGCAGTTATTCATGATGATGGTGAGCACGTGATTCATGTATTAGGTCATTCATTTGATGATAGACCTCCCTCCAAAGATTTATGAAGTCCTTAGAATTATCATCTTTATTCTATTTAAGGTCATACAACTGACTAATTGTAAGCAAGGCATCAATCTTATACATGAACCCTTCTATGAACAAATTCATAAAGATCTTGAATTCTCTGATTTGGAGGATGTCTAAGGTTGAAAACCTTATAAGCACCTCCCTCTAGGCTCCTTGGGAACCATTTTATCAAGGCTTGATAATCTTGCATATGTCTAGAAACAACACAATATGAGTCTCTAGGTTTTCAACTTCATTGAATTTGGCAAATTTTCATTGAGTGATTCCCAAAGGTTCATTGCACTGATCCAAGACAAATTTTTGTATCTCATAGGGCCTTCTCTCTCCCTTCATGCTTTGGACATGATGACTGATGTTCCTTAACTCTTCTTCCAAACTATGGACCCAATCCTCATACTCATTGTATTGAGTTTGAGGGGGTAAGGTTTAAACTTGAGGGACCACACTCTCTTGCTTAGGAAGAACTTGAAGTGGGCAAACTTACGAAACTGAGATTCTTTGATGGACTTGCCTATGTTGTTGTAAAGATTTGAACTTATTCTTATTCTCTGTGAATCTTTGTTGGATCTCTTGGAGCATCGCTCTCAAAGCAGTGTTCTCATCCTCCAATTCGTGTGTTCTCATCCTCTAATTCTTGATAAGTGGATCTGTTTGTGGATACAAACACAACTGCCTTTCCTTTCTGAGAAGGTAATGGGATGAATTGGATCTCATCACCATTATCATTAGGATATGTTTAAGCCTTTTAGATTATCCAAATTTTCATCTGATTGAGATGATAACTCTGGTGCCCCCCTAACTATTTGGATCATCCACTGGATCTTGGATTTTTTATTCCATGGCAACTTATTGAAGTCTAGTGACATGTTCAGTTTGGGCCAGTCTACTTGTCCCTTCTTTGGACTTTTGATATAAATGGCTTGGATTCAAATCCAACTTTTGATAACTAGTATTCTTAGACAAATTCATTTGAGAATCTTTCTTTGAGTCTTTGGCCATCAGTCAGTCTCTAACACAAACAAGAGTCCAAACAATTCACCTTGCACACAAGACTGGATTTTGAAAAATAGGCTTCTTGGTCTCCTCAATTGCTTTACGAATTGAGTGAGGTCACTTTTTGGGTTCTACTAGGTTAAGACTCCCTTTCAGGTCCACTACAGATATACCCAGACTTATATTTGTAGTACATATGAGTAGTGATTCAACTTTCTTGGTCCACCACCAATATACCAAGCTTATGTAAATGGTATGCATGGGGGATCTAGAGATCCAAATAATAGGACTTCGATAAGGGTTTTCAAAATTCATAAAAAAAACAAAAGGCTCTACGATAAAAGTCCCAAGAGAATGAGGATAAATAAAGAAAGAGCACAAACGAAGCAAACAAGATCTCAATCAAGATGTAAAACCTAACTTGTTGGAAGTTGAACTTTCCCTAAATACTACGTGATATATAATTTTTCAAAAAGGGTTTTTAAGTTCTCAAGTGATTTCCCTAGGAAATTTCTAGCATGCAAGTAACCAGTTTTCTACCTAAGACTTCTACCTAAAAAGGAAAATAAATACCACAAGAAAATTTTCTTTATTTTTGGAAACTAGAGATTTTGAAAAAAAATAGTTTTTGACAGATACTTTCCTTTCATGACTGAGAAAGTCATGAGTCCAGAGATGATCTTAGGAAAGCGGGCCACTAAAAGACTTTCCTAGATCGAAACCTTTCTCCCAAATTGGGGAGAAATTTTACATGACACAGAAATGAAATAACAAAAAATGCAATAAATAAAAAATGTCAAGCTCTGAATCAACTTTTAGACACCACTAGAATCACCAAATTCTAGTATAGAACACTAGATTCTAGTCCTGGAAAATGGACTACTACAAAAAGTTGTATGTATTCTAAAAGCTGATAGCAAACTGTTCAGTACCATTTTACACCAAATATAGATAAATTTTAATGAAACCCTCAAAAGAACAGAGAAATATAACTCTCTAATCTTTCCATGGACACCAAACTCATCAATAGATGACAAACAAGGACAAAAATATGCCCCTATTGACACTCCAAAAAAACTAAAAAACACATGCAATAGAATAACTATCCACAACAAAGAAGATAGAAATATGACTACCTAGAGGCAAAATCAGGAAAAATAAAAAGGACAGATATAGATCTCTATCTTAGCTTTCTAACAAAACTAGAGTCACCAGATTTTGTTTAGGGATCACTGAAATAAAGTGTGAGAAAGACATAATATCATGAAGCTACATAAACAGTAAATAAATTTCTATTTTATCTTTGGGTGCCAAAAACATGAGGAAAACAAATGATTTTAGAAAAACACCCAAAAAGACATAGAGAGCTCTAGATCTCAACTTTCTAACAATATATAAAACACAAATAAACAATAAAAGGAAGCTGAGATACCGGCCAGACAATAGAAATTGTCAGGAAAACAACATAATTCTTGTGTGTTTTTTTGGTTTTTTATATGATTTTAGGCACCTTAGAGCAAAAATCTGACTTCACATGAAAAAAAATAGAGAACCTTCAGGAAATAAGCTTTTCAACAACTCCTAGAACGTGAAAAGCCAACTTTTAGATACAAAGATATAGTTGTGCAAAGTGTGCACAATCAACACAAGACAAAATTGTGTCTTGAATCCTAGGTGGATATGAAACCATAGACACAAAAATCAAGAAAAATATGATTCCTTCTAACTTTTGCATGCTAACTCTAGTATCTCGAGGTGTATTAGTTGAGGAAGTAGGTCCCACTATGATTGCCAATCTGTGAATATGTAGATTCGGTGGGTTTTTGACAAAAGATTGGGTTGAATTGTATCTAAATTTCATTATAGAAGATATGAGATCCCTGCTTGCAAGTTGAGTCTTTCCTTCTTTGATGAGAAGGGAGCAACCTCATCAGGAAAGTTGACCACCCTTGATGTTGGCTTTGGTGCACAAATCAACATACCTGTATGAAAATTCCATAAAAAGTTGAGATAGATGGTGCAGGGACACACCGAGACTCGAAAAAGATCCAAAATAAAAAGTATATAAACCGTTAGACAAATCCATAATAAAATAAAATAAGTAAATATAAACAAAGAAAGTGTAAGAATTGAGTCTTACCTTGGGCTTAGGTAGCCCTTTTTACGATGATGATGATGAGCACAATAATGAATGGGCAAAGCTTTGGCTAGGCGGAGGCTTCAAAGACAAGTGAAACTAGGATTTAGATCTAGGGCTTATGGATTCATGCTCTAAGTGTGGGTGCAATAGTCTAAGGAGAATTTAGCAAAGTCTTGGTGTGGGGGATTCAAGATCATAGATTAAGCATTGGGGGAAACACAAAACATAGATCATAGATGCTAGACTAAGGGGGGTTAAACCTTTTTTTATAGTTGTAGGATTTTCTCTTTGACCTAGATCTAGAGTATTCTATCACAAAAGAATCAAATCCAAGTGCCATGTAGGAGCTTGAATTTGATTGGCTAAAAAACTAAAGTTACATGATCTGATTGGTTGTTGATCGAGCTTAGGGGCTAAGTCAAATGGATTTGGCAAGCTAAGAGGGTAAGCTAGGCTTTTAAGAAGGATTTTGGGGCAAGTGTTTGGGTTTTCCTCAAGTTTTGAGGTCCAAAACTCCTTTAAGTGCGAAATGGATCCAAGACAAAAGGTTTTGTGTCTAGGCGACAATTAGATAACTTGGGCAGCAACTTCGGTTGTTGTTTGGGCGGCAACTCATGGGCAAGACTCTAGACTAGATTAGGGTCCAAAACCATATCTAAACATGCTAAAAATCTTGTTTTAGCCATAACTTTTGATCTCGATCGTTTGAGGTGATTTTAGGTGTGTTGGAAAGCTTATAATGTCCTTTTCAATTCGTCTTTTAAGTGAAAAGCTTGAAACATCATTTTCTATGCCAAAATTCATTTGAAGTGAATCCAATCATTATAGACAAGAAACATTGGTGTTTTAAGAAAAAACATTTGAAAAAAAATCATGTGTAATGCCCTAAAATTTTATCAAATTTTTTGAAGGATTTTCTTTTTAAATGTAAACATAGCGGAATGGTATATTTGAAACCCAATGCAACTTTAGGCGGGTTACAATTACATAACTACACACACCACTGAGTTTTAAGAACTTAATTAAAGGGATTAATACAAACCAATATTCAATTAAATTCAGATTTTACATGTCTTAACGAAATCCAATTAAATAAAAAATATCTCAAAAAGAAGCTAGATTCCTCGAAAAAGTAGAACAATGATGATTTGTTTGACGTCGCTGAGCAACCCGCCATCATACCAGCTCATACATTATCTGAAAAATATTAAAGTAGGGGGCATTAATCTACAACCCCAGTAGGATACACCAAAACACATAAACATAGATATAATCTAAACACAAGAGATAAGCATTGGTACATTTTCAGATAAACAACTAAAATATACAACACAGTACATCAAGTGAAGCACAATTTACACATACATAATCAATCATGCTTGCAGTCAAATTTTAGGTCAATTATCCTACAATGTATAAATTCAAAAGTAAACAAACAATTCACCCTAGACCCTACAATCATGCATAGACTGTAGTAAGGCCAGTGAATCAGTACTTAATATTTTATTTTTCTTTTCTCGCCCTGGAGAGTTTACACTCAGGGTTTCTAACTCTGATTCAGCCAATCCAATGAGGTGTCTGTTATGACATGTAATTTATTAGCCCCATTAGTTAGAAGAATCTGTCAACTTCCTTTAGAGTTTTCCACTAGAACAACATGTGACCAAGAAAACTCCTAGTGGTTCATACATAATCGATTCCTACTCTGCAGAGATTTGAGACATACCATTTACGTTACACTGTAGTTCAACCCCCTATGACTGACGACTGAGGAACAAAAAAGATGCCTACCTCTCCAAAGCAACAAAAGATCGATTGGTTGCGTGTACCACCACCCTCTCTATGGTGATCCTGGGTTTGAATGGGTCATTAGGTGTTATTTAACATTAAGTTCATAAATTAATTTTAAGTGTTCTTAGCACATGAGCTCACTAACCCAAGCTCCTCTCAAGGGGACTCCATAACACAAGATTGTTTTTTAACCCATTCAAACTGCTCACAGTTTAAATCCTATCTCTGGGTAACTTTAAACACGACATGTTTGAGACAATTATGTGATTATATGCATGTCTGTATAGTCTTCCCATTCCTTGATGCTCCACAAGCACCCGTGAGTCCCACCGAACATAAGCTTACTCATGAGCCATGTTCATGCTCATACCACATATTTATTATCATGTATACACCATATTACATACTCACATGTTTACATAAAGACTGCATACATAATTCATTCACGACTATGCTCATTCAACAAAATCACATGTGCATTCTTTTTTTCTCAATGATCATGCCTCATGATGCATAATGCACATTATCATATATGACATATAAATTCTTAACATTCACAGTTCAACATAAAGAACATTTAGTTAACATGAATATCAAATCACAAATCAGGTTTTAAGCACCACTCATCATGTTTAGTAATGTAGGAAACAACTAGGCATTAACACATGTAATTCATAAAATCCCTATTTATCTTATTTTAGAAAAATCACCAAAACTCACATAGAACAGTTTTAACCTCTATAATTTAACTGAAGCTTCCCAAACATGTCAGAAACATAATTCAAGAAAAAGAACTTTAAAATTGTACATAACAAAATTATAAAAATTTTGTAACTAAACCCTGTTCTAGAAAACTATAGGATAGATTTTGTAAACTATAGAAATTTATCCCAACTTGAAGAATTTATTGGGATTTACTATGAATCTTTTAACAAAATCTTCTTATATGTAATGGCTTCCACTCAAAATTTTCACAATTTGTTTTAAGTTGTTTTGATTAGATTTCTAATTTTTTCAAAATAATTGGTTGAAACAGTCCTGCAGACATGACATAAAATATGTACTCTATTGCAACATACTCTTTGCTCTCAAAACTGACTCAAATACGACAAAACAAGATCTAAAATCAAAACCTGAATATATAGAACACTCTAATATTTTTATTTTTATTTATTGAATTTGTATTATCAAAGATATAGATTTTTTTTTGAAACTGATTAGGTAAAAAATGGAAACAATATAATAATGATTTCAAAAACTCACAATACATTACACAATCAAAATCAAGGATGATATCAAAACATGATCAACTATAATTGCAGATAATCTAAACCTATCTATAGTATACTACAACAATTACTTAAACCTTTTCATACTAGCAACAATTATAACATCAACATGCATCATCCCTAAATCATGTTTTAATCATAGATCTATCCAAATAGACATACATCCATCCATTAATCACATGGAAACTAATCAAGATATCAAATCATGGTATTACAGATGTACTAACATGCTAATTAATAATACTAACATGGGATGAACTAATTAATATGTTAATACTAACTTATTTTTAGCATATAATAAAAAACCCAACCCGATTTTTGCCTAAATCCCTTTATAAAACACCATACTTGATTTAAACCAAGATTCATGCCCAAATAAATTTCAGAACTTATGAATCATGCTTATAACACATAAACAAATGAGATCCAATACTCAATCATAGATCTAATCCCCTTCAAAACAAATTTTGCTTAAAGGCTCCAAAACTTGTTTTTTTTTGTCAAACCGGTTTTAAAAAATCGAATATGGTGACACGGTTTCACCAAAATTGATTTTAAAAAAAACCAAAACTAGATCTATTTTAATTGTTCCAAGGTCTGATCTACCCTTGGTTTAGATCTTGGAATAACTCATATGCATATCCCATGTGTTTAGATCGACTCATGCTTACGCATTTGATGCACCTACCTCATATATAGTTTCTAACAAGAAAAACCCTTTGTCTCCCAACTTTAAATGCGAAAGCAATACCTCCAACCTTGGCTGCAACTCTAATGGCTTCTCTCAATCAGAGAAGATGGAGAAGAAGAGAAAGATAGAAGGGAGAGAGAAATGAACATGAAATTAAGAGAGAGAGAGGTGAAATAAATAAGAAGAAAATAGAGGTAAGAAAGATGAAGTTGGAAATAAGAAAGAGAGAGAGGGGCAAGAGGGTAAGACGCCCCTCCCTTGTTTTCTCTTTTCTTGAGTTCCAAAACCCTCTTCCAAGTTTTTTTTTCCCAAAATTCTGACATGGTAGACTTTTTTTATTTCAAAAGTTTCCTTTTTTGTTTTTTGTTTTCCAACACAAGCCAAAGAGAGAGAGGGGGTTGACCCTTACTTCTTTGAATATGTGGGTCCCACTAGGGGCATGCCACCCTTTCCTCTTTACAAACAAAAATTTAATACTAAATTAAATTTTGGTTTTCCTTAAAATTTCATATTTAGTTTTTCCCTAATTGATCTTGAATCCAATTTGGATTCCATTGCTATTTGGATCAATCAAAATCCATAACCACTTCTAGAATGGATTTTGGATATCCTAGAACCAATAACCAATTGGACTTTGGATCTCTCTGAGATCCAAATCCAAATACTAGATCCAAGTCCATTCTTAGTCAAAATTTAAATTCTAATTTGCCTCAAATTAACTTTGAATTAAATTCAAATCTCATTGTAACTTTAATTAAAATTCTAATTCACTTGAGATTTAATTTCAAGTTAATATATATAATTAATTCTAATCCAAATACATGAATAAAACTTCATAATTAAGACATAAAATCATCCTTATTTATTAAAATAATTGTTGAAAATTTTATGGGTATTACAATAATATAATGATTGGCCAAAATTGGGGTATCCATGCCATTCTGAATTACCAACCTGAGAGGTTGTACTAGAGGCATTGTTGCAGTCTTCGGCATAAAATGTTGACACCTCATCGAACCAGTGGCTCCATTGTGAGTTTAGTACTGGCCGGCCATTATGCAAGTTTACAAGCAGTTCATTTTGTATTTTACTGTAACAATGCACAATCCATGCAATTTCAGCCAATCAGCTTATCAAGTTCTTTGGTTTTTCTTTGCCTTATTCATCTTGATATTTTACCCTTAACAACATCCATTTTTGGTAATCTAATCCAAAAAATGGGCTTGGCAAAACCAAAGTCTCATAAACTATTTGGTTTTTCATAGATCTTTGAAGCCTGAATCATTTTGGCTTGCAATTGTTTTACAGGATCCACGACACTATAATGCATGACCAACACCAGCTTCCAGTGTTTGTGTGCCTTGGAAAATGCTTAATTAATCTCTGAAATGCTCTAGAACCAGTCAAGGCTTCTAAAATTTCACCAAAGTTCCATTGTGACACCCCTCCCCTGTGTTAGACTAATTTTGCAACAGTTGTTGAGGTGTTGCCAAAACTCTGAATGACTAGGCTGAGTTTGGCCACGTTATGCTAAGGGATGACCAAATCAAAGACATTGGCTAAGAGAACAACTATGCCTATTTGAGTTTCTGTTGCACCATCATCAAATACCATACACAACTATGAAGAAAACCGTAAGCAGTAAGAAACAAACACAGAGAAAATCAAGACATTCCCTTTCATTTCTTAGAAAAGCCTCGTTACATGATCTTGAATGCGTGCTCTTATGCAACTCTAAAGCAGCATGGCTAACTACAAAGACTCTTTAATTATGGACCATTTTTTTTTTAACCTCAAAATCCATCAACAGAGTCACCAGCCAGACCTCTTCAATCATGGAGGGTATCCAAGATATATTTGTTTATGTATAAATAGCACCTCCATATTTTTGTCAACCAAAGACAACACACCATCATCATATCCTACCTCAGAAGACCCATTGTCTTCAAGGTTAACTTCAGATCATCATATCCTACCTGAGAAGACCCATTGTTTTCAAGGTTAACTTCCATGACAACTTAGTCAGTAAGGGCTTGTTTGATGCCTCGTTCAAGATTGGATATAATGAAAGAATATAATAGACAAAACACATGTTCTGTCTATTTTGTAACAACTGTACTAAGGCCAACATTTGTTGACTGTACAAGAAGTTGTGCTCCTTGTATCCAACATTTGTTTTAAGTTGTGTGCGGACAACACAAAAACACACGAATAATGGGTCGTATAACTTCGTTTTGGATCGTACGACTCAATCAGACCAACCATATGAGTGTTTTAACCTGTTTAGTGTGGATTTTAAACCTGGATATGGATCTTGGATTGAATCTAAAAACTAAAAAATGATTTAAATTTGAGTAATTTGAGAAAAATAGGAGTTGATATTTTTTTGATATATAATTGCTTTAATCAATGTTATATTACATCTAATTATAAAAGTTTATCATAAAAATATCAAACCCTAAAATCAAATTAACTATAAAAATCAAATTATCAAACCCTATTAAATCATAAAACCTTATAATGCAGGAAAATAAATCATAAATAAGACATGTTTAGTATGAATTTTAGCCTTGGATATGGATCTTAGATTAGATCTAAAAACTAAAAAATGTTTAAAATTTGATAAAAAAAATAAGAGTTGATATTTTTTTGATATATAATTGCTTTAATCAATGTCATATTATATCTAATTATAAAAGTTTATCATAAAAACATCAAATCTTAAAATCAAATTAACTATAAAAATCAAATTATCAAACCATAAAACCTTATAATGCAAGAAAAAAAATCATAAATATACTAAAATACACTAAACTATAAGAAAAATAAACCATAAAATTAAATAAAAAACCCTAATTCAAACCCTAATAAAAAAAAACAGCCCTAATCAAACTAACTATAAAAAACCTTAATTAAAAAATTAGATTCAAAGTCCTAATCATAGGAAAAAACTCTAATCAAATCAAAGAAAACCCTAATCAAATTAACTATAAAAAGTCTTAGAAAAAATTGATTTAAAACACTAATTATAGAAAATCAAATAAAAAACACTAATCAAATTAACTACAAAAAGCCCTAATTTAAGAAATTTGATTCAAAACCCTAATCAATGAAAAAAAAACTTAATCAATGAAAATCAAAGAAAAATCCCTAATCAATGAAAATCAAAGAAAAACTCTAATTAATTAAGAAAACTATTCAAAGCCCTAAAAAGAAGAAAAAGAAGAACAATAAAGAAAAATGAAAAACAAAGAACGAAAAAGAAGAAGAATGAAGAACAAAGGAGAAAGGAGAAAGGAGAGAGAGAGAGAGAGAGGAATGAAGAAGGAGAAGAAAGAAGAAAATGGGGAGATAGAGAGTCTAACAAAGAAAATGAGAAGATAAAAAGGGAGAGTGTCGACCTCGCCACTGGCCATCACCACTGTCGTCCTCACCATCGGTGCCAGTGACCCCCTTGCTGCCTCACCCCCTTGCTGCCTGAGAGAGAGAGAGAGAGAGGGGAGGGGGGACCCCTCTCCCCTATTTTTTTTTTTTAAATAACATCCCCCGCCTCCCCGTTCTAATCGTAACAAGGGGTGGAGTGAAAATTATGGTAAAATAAGGACATCGTGCATCTGCCGCGTCCAAGGTTTGTGACATCCACATGTTCCCAAGTGTGATTTCTGTCTGAAATCATGTGGGGATGGGGGATCAAACAACCCCTAGGAGGACAACGTCTCCTTGATCTATGCAGGGATGAATTTCTATTTAATTTGCTATATTTTCTATGTTGTTTGGAAACAACTAGCTGAAGAGGCAACTATGAAATCCACATCTCATCCAAACCACTTCAAAAGTAGATTTGAAAAGTGCTGGCTTGAATTATGATGGTGCTTTCAAAAAATCTGGTGGGAATTAGCAAACCCACAGAATTTGTGGATTTTATAGCTCCGTTAGTTACATCTTACTGCAAGATTTCAAACAGGGCCTTAAGGTACTCAAATGACTAGGGAATAATGCATACATAATCGAATTGGCAAATTTTGCCATTTTTCAATGTTTGTAACCTATATCGATATCATGAACAAATCAATTCATGGGAGTCAAATTCTTCCCAGCCAGGGGAGACTGATGTTCCAGCCAGGGGAGACTGATGTAGCGGCAATCCTAAACAACCACAACCCAAATCCAGAGGGAACTTGTGCTTTAGATCCAAAGGAATAGGTCAATCCAAATTCTCACGCATATTTAGTAGTGGATCCAAAATTGAATCAAGAGGAGCCACCCGTGCATAGATCCACGAGGAGAACTGGAGACCAAAGAAAATGTGCATACAACTTGTCTCTCTAGGTTTCACTCTAAGTGTGATCCAAATATGAGATTTGATCAGATCTTGGGTTTATTTATCTAGTCTCGAGATTAGGGTAGGGATGGCAGTGGGGCGGGGGACAAGGTCTCCACCCCCGCCCCGCCTCAAGATTAGAACCTCCATCCCCACCACCATCCATGTCGGGGATGGATTTTAACCTCCACCCCCGCCTTCATCCCCGTTTCATGTCCTCCATCCCCGGTTCAAACGGGGATGAGGTGGGGCGGGGCGGGGATATTGCGGGGAAAAGTGATGGGGACGGGTCGGGGCGGGGATCATAGCGGGGCGGGGAAAAGTGTACGTCCATCCCCGAACGGGGATGGATTTTAACCTTCGTCCCTGCCTCCATCCCTGTTTCATACCCTTCATCCCCGGTCCAAACGGGGCGAGGCGGGGCAGGACCCCGATTTCCCCCGGTCCACTGCCATCCCTAGATTAGGGTTTCCCTATAAACTCAATAGGAAAACATAGATTTTTTTTTTAAGATTTGATGTGATTCTTCAGAAATCCTTCTCTTTTCCTTTTCCCTGCTTCCTATTATTTTCTTCCCATTAATTAAATTTCTAGTTTCATAGTTTAATCGTGGATTAGATGTCTCGTCCTTGGATTCCAGAGTGCATCAAGTTTTCATGTTTGATAGGACTTGGAGGCAGTCAGCAATAGCACTTTCTTAAGAGCGTGGGGTAGTATGCAACTACGCTTCCGAGATGCAACCAAGCCTACGCCTTGTGTGCTATGCCCACCATCCTTTGAATAGAGAAGTCTGCTACCATGAGTAGCCTCAGAATGTAGGAAAGAATACAGAAAGAGAAAGATCTTAGAAGAGATATTTGAGACTTGAGATAGTCGAGGTTTATATAGACCCAAGCTGAATGGTTAACAAGACTATTTGGCGTGTGATATGAGACTAATTTGAGGAGGTCTTGATTCTCTGCTTTAGACACATAAGGCTCTGCATCGAAGGGTGACAACCCATGATCCCTCTCTTGGGAGCTAGAAAGACAGTCAATGAAAGAATTTTGGCCTGTTTGAGCAAGAGCATCCTGGCCAGTCACCACAGATTCACCAACTCTGATGTGATGACATTGGCGATGCTCTTGCACTGAGGCAACAAAAAATTATGTGTTTCAGTCACCTCCTTTGAGTGACATGCACCCATTATGGCTTAAACGGTAACCATGTATGCACTTAAGTCCCCGATGTGCTCAAGGACATGGGAGCAAGCCAATTGTCTAAGTGGCATGCCCCATGACACCAAAACATTTTGGTTACTAGAGATTTTTTATGAGGTTCAAAATGGTTCAATTCTAAGAGATAAAAAGAATAGTTAAAGTCAAACTGAAATTGAACTGACCTGAAAAAAGTCCAAAACCTAACCCAAATTCATGTCCAAGTCCAAATCCCAATCCAAAGTTTAAAGTATAAAGTTCAATTGACATCCCCCAAAGGACCTTGCGCTTAAAACTAACTTTACATATTTTAAATCCTTTGGATTTCTCAAAAAATGATCAATGTGAAATTAAAGAATTTTCATAAAGCTAACTTTTCCCTTTAAAACTCATTTTTCAAAACTTAGACAAAAGAAATGAGCATTTGGTCAATATCCAAGGTTTAAAAGAATATAATTTTGAGCCAAAACAACAACATACTCCCTAGTGGGCAAGGGGAACCTAAGTTTTTTATGTCAATGAACTTAGTGAATGAGAGGTTTTTTTTTTTTTCTCAATAATCCCAAAAAGAAAAGTGCCCAACTTGATGGTTCCATTCAATTTAAAATAGACTCATCACTTTGGTTGAGTTGATTGGTTTATGCAATGTACCTGATGAGTTTTGGCATTTTTTGAATTTATTTCACATTGCAACTTAGAGATCCTAGCTTGAACTGAGTTGCTAAATCAATGGTTTTACTCGGTATTTTTTTTTTTGTTTTGATCACTATTGTGAAAATTGCCAATTTTTTGGTTGCCATCTGATACTCTCATAATCAACTTTATTTCTGTACAACCTTCACATTAAACGCCAAGGGAGACTCTTACCTACCGTGTCGAACTCATGATGTCTCTTCAATTTGAGACCTACGAGCCAACTCCCTAGGCGTGAGTATGGAGAGTCCTATGGACAAGTTTGGCAACCATACGAACTAATTTTGTTTGGCACCATTTATTACTTGTTTGGATCATAGTCACAAATGCCGTCGAGATTTTAAAATTCTTGCAATATTGTCACATATTTTTAAAAACCGTGATGATCACGATATTATTGTGAGAATTTCAAAATCTCGCATATTATGAAAAAACCACTACATTTTCTCGACAATATCTTGGCAATGGAATATCTCGAGAGATTTAAAAAATATATATATTTTTCTCAAGGAAATTTGAGAAAGATATCGGTTTATTAAAAAATATTACAAATTAAAATACAAATTCAATTATTGAGTAGATTTTTTAAACAAATAAAGAACCATGTTTGAATGGTAAGATGTTACCTTTTTTTTTTCCTAATACAAGGTAAGATATTACCTTGTTAAACATGCTTTGAATGGATACCTTATTAAGTCACCATTGAGCTCTTCCACAAAATAGTCCCATATTGAGAAGTGCGATGGAAGTCGGCCAGTCCTTTCTATTTAGTAAGGCCTTTTGAACCTGCGAAGAATGCCAACTTTACTATTACATGGAGCATCCCACGTGAATGCCTTATCAAGATATTCCATTGCCAAGAAATTGCCGAGAACGATATTTGTGACTATTATTTGGATATGTTTTAATTTATTTATTATTTACAAAAATAGATTAAAACATATTTTATAAAAAAAGATGTTTGCTTTGATCTTTAATTAAGTAAATGTTTGGAATCACCAATTATTTAAACTAAAATAAAGAAGAAGAAAAAGATTAATAGTGAGTAATGGTGTTAGTGGTGATAGTGATGGAGGCGATGAGTTGGTGATGTCACGATAGTAGCATGAAAGAAAATAAATAATTGCAAAAAAAGAAAAGAAGGTTGTTTTTTGTTTTTGAAAAATGGGTTATATTTTATTAAATTTATAAAAACTTATTAGAAAAACAAAAACAAAAGAAGCAAACAATGAAACTTGCTCTTAAAATGTGTATTAATAGCAATAAACTATTTGTAAACTTGTCCAAACAAGAGGTAAATTTAGCTTTAAACGTTATATATAAATCATATTACAACCCGAGGGTAACTGAAATATGTTTACTGGTATGAACCAAGATTTTTATTGTATTTTTGTTTTCAAAAAATTCACCATAGGGATGTAATCTAGAAGTTTGGTTCTATACAAAACCGAGTCTTGAATCTTCCAATTTAAATGCATAAGAAGCATCTTTTAAGGGTTGAAAATCAATAGCTTAGAATTTTCATAAATATTCAAACATAAAAATCATATTTCATGATCCAATAGTTCATTCCTATCAAATCAAATGGACCACACCGAATGAATCTCCATAGTTAGATTTTCAAAAAACCTATGAAAATCTCAATTCATACCAGCAAACATATTTGGTTGGTAAACATATTCCAGTTTCTCTACAACCCCATATTTAACCCAACAAATTAATATCCGATCATGTCATATTCAGTAATGCTTACATCGGAATCGAATCCAACCCCTTTATGTGACCCGGAGATCGGAGCGAGTCGAAGGAATCCAAGTATCCAACAAACCTGTGATGGGCCTCTCTATTCCGGTACGATCCATTTAATACGAGACAATACCGTGTGTGTTGGGGTGTGTGTGTGGGTGGGGGTGGTGTGTGTGTGTGTGGGTCATAGGAAATGTGTGCCTAATAAATTCGTCAAAGCGAACCTCGTCACCGTTGTTTTGGTTCAGCCAAGGAAAGGAAGAGGAAAAATGAAAGAAAAGGGGGTTTTGGGGGTTTCTTCTAATTGTCGATGGGGAGAAAGAGCTCAAAGAGTGCAGCAGTGAAGATGGCGGTATGATCGCGGGGCGGTTGAGGTTTGGTGATTTTCTTTCTTCATTCTTTCATCATTTCTCTTCACCTTTTCCGATTGGCCTCACGTTGACGATAGGTTTCAGTTTCTTTGATCTTGCGTCGCCTATGCCTGTCATTGTTTCCTCGTTTTTTTAATCTCTTTGCTGTTCGATCTTGGGAATCTGGAGCCTTAACCCTCGAATCCGAATCGGGTCTGGTTCAGAAACCTGATAAAATCTTGATCTGTTGAGTTGGGTTTAGCCTAGGAACCTGAAAACCGGAGGTTTTGGCTTCGGGGGTTGCCTCAGAACGCTAAATTATCGTTTTTCCTGGTTCCGTCTAAAATCTTAAGATCTTTGATTTTCACAAATTGGGTATCGTTCCTAACCCTCAAAATCTTTATTTTTATGACCTTAGCTAAGATTTTCTTGTTTATCTAAGAATCCATTGAATCTTGATTCCTGAATTGGGCTCCGTGTTGAAGAATATGCTGTAATTTTTGTCTGTAGTGATTGCGTTTTTCCCCAATGGATTTTCATCCTAAAGGATCGGGCTTTCGTTGATGAGGAAATTGCCATTCGCGGGGTTTTATGTATGCTTTCTTTTCTTTAATTTCATCTGCTTAGGGTTTTAGGTACTAGGAAGTTATGACCACCAATATCCCCACTCCGCCTCCTCCTGCTTATTCTGTCGTTCATTCACCCCCAAGCACTCCAACTCCCCGACCTGAGAAAAGATCATCTCCACCGGCGTTTTCTTCACCTGTTGCTAGTAGGTTTTCGCCTCAAAGATCCAATGATCCTCCTCAACAGGGCCACCTCTCGTTTCTCCCCTCACACTCTCCACCACAGATTACCCCCCCACAAAATTCAGTGATTGCAACTCATCTGAATCAATCTCCGGATAATAGGGTTAAATCTGGAAGTCCGTATTTAATCCCAAATGGTGCCAACAGTCAAAGTCCCAATGATCCTAATGTACCCCTCATGCGTCCTTACGTGGAGGGTAGGGGTGATGGACCGTTTCCTCATTTCAGCACACCTCCTCGCCCGCCACAGTTCTTTCCCCTTCTTCGGCCAGCAGCTGTTCCTTTCGGTTCATCACCAGCTTCTCCTCAGCCTGGTGCTTTTCCTGCTGTAATTTCTCCTGGCTCAAGTGATCATATCCAATCGCTGCCAACATCTTCAGCTCCTGTCTATTCAAGTGCTTCAGTGGATTTGCAAAAGGCTAATGCTTCAGCGGCTGCTGACGAGCTGACATTGACTGAGTTATCGCCATATGTCATGTTCTCTGCCCACAAGGTAATTATGCTCGAAGTGTTAGGGTATGCTTGTTGCTTCAATTTTTGTTTAATTCAGTGACAGATCCAAGTATGTGTGAACATAGTTTGACATGGATTATGGGTTAGAAACCTGGATCAAGTAATGTGGATGTTACCAATATATCTTTTCAGGGTGATAAGTTGGCAAAAACTTTCCAATTTATCCTGTAAAACAGTTACCTATATGTTGAAAGCACTTTGTCCAAATCTTGTTGGTTACTAAATAGACCATGACTGCTAGGGGTCTGGTCACAGGGTAACAGTAATGGGTACTATGGATCTTAACACACTAGGTTAAATTGGTGAATTAACCAGATGTATGTCTCTTTAGGGTTTTCTTTTTACCAATATTCAATTGTAACTTATCTGATAGCGTCCACTGGTGGACCTTATTACAGGTCTTGAAACAAAAGAAGCTTTGGAACATACCAAGCCTGGGATTTGGTGCATTTATATCTCCTGGAAAGGAGGTCACACCTGGTCCTCAAACAGTACAACATGCCCCCCACCGATGTGACAATTGTGGGGCTTATGTTAATGTTTATTGTAGTGTCATTCTCAGCTCAGGACAATGGACTTGTATTCTTTGCAAGAAATTAAATGGTAGTGAAGGTGAATATCGAGCAGCAAGCAATGATGAACTTCAAAACTGGCCTGAGCTCTCTCTTAACCTCGTTGATTATGTTGAAACTGGAATCCGACGGCCTGGATTTGTTCCTGTATCTGATTCTCGAATGTCTGCACCTGTCTTTCTTGTTATAGATGAATGCTTAGACGAAGCTCACCTCCAGCATCTGCAGAGCTCGTTACATGCATTTGTTGACTCTCTTCCCCTAACTACTAGAATAGGAATTATAACTTATGGTCGAACAGTCTCTGCTTATGATTTCTCGGACGACACAGTTGCTTCTGCAGATGTTCTTCTGGGAAGCAAAAGTCCAACTCAGGAGTCACTGAAGGCATTGATATATGGGACTGGAATTTACTTGTCACCTATTCATGTGTCACTTCCTGTTGCTCATAACATATTTTCTTCCATGAGGGCATATAAACTTAATTTGCCTGAAGTATCTAGGGACCGTTGTCTTGGTGCAGCAGTGGAAGTTGCTTTAGCAATAATTCAGGGGCCATCAGCTGACATGTACCATGAGTCAGTAAAAAGGTTAGGAGGCAATTGCAGAATATTGGTTTGTGCTGGAGGACCTAATACCTACGGGCCTGGTTCTGTTCCTCATTCATTTACCCATCCAAACTATCCATATATGGAAAAGACAGCAATCAAGTGGATGGAGCAGTTGGGTCATAAGGCTCACCGGTATGATGTAGTGGTGGATATTCTATGTGCTGGTACCTGCCCAGTGAGAATACCAGTCTTGCAGCCACTTGCAAAGGCGTCTGGTGGTGTTCTTGTTCTGCACGATGATTTTGGAGAGGCATTTGGTGTTAACTTACGGAGAGCTGCTGCCAGATCTGCAGGGTCTCACGGCACATTTGAAATACGTTGTTCTGATGACATGCTTGTTACTCGAGTTATAGGCCCAGGTGAAGAGGCAACTTCAGATTCTCACGAGACTTTTAAAAATGACACAGCTACTTATGTTCAAATGGGAAGCGTTGAAGAGACTCAAAGCTTCTGCATATCCATGGAAGCTAAAAATAATATCAAGGATAAGCATATTTTCTTTCAGTTTGCTATTCAATATTCAAATTCCTATCAGGCTGATATTTCTAGGATCATTACTGTTCGCTTGCCAGCTGTTGATAGTCTGCCATCATATTTAGAAAGTGTCCAGGATGAAGTGGTAGCAGTTCTTATCGGTAAGAGGACCTTATTGCAAGCAAAAAGTTCTGCAGAGGCAATTGATATGCAGCTCACTTTAGATGAAAGAGTAAAGGACATTAGTTTGAGGTTTGGGTCACAAATACCCAAGTCGAAGCTTCATCAGTTCCCCAAGGAGTTCTCTTTGCTGACTGAGAATTTATTCCATCTGAGAAGGGGGCCACTGCTAGGAAGTATCATCGGTCATGAAGATGAAAGATCTGTCTTGAGAAATATATTCTTAAATGCATCATTTGATTTATCTCTTCGGATGTTGGCACCTCGTTGTCTAATGCATTGTGAAGGAGGAACTTTCGAGGAACTTCCTGCGTATGATCTTGCCATGCAGTCTGATGCAGCAGTTGTACTTGATCATGGAACTGATGTCTTCATTTGGCTGGTAAGAGTCGGATCCTTTTCCATTTGAAAGGAAATAATCTATTTTAGAAATTTGGCTGCAACATAACATTTTACTTATTTATATATCGTTTTCATCTAAGAAGAATCTTTTACTGGTTGTTTTGCATTTGACATGATAGTCTCTATTCATGGGATTTCGGTGTTTGCTTTTATTGAATGGTCGAGTCTCTATCCATGGGATTTCGGTGTTTGCTTTTATTGATCGGTCGGAACTTTGTGCTGATTTTTGTTTGGTTGGAATGAAATTTAGTGATGAGTGCATGATTTACTAATTTTGCTCTAAAAAGGAAATTGTTTTAAATGGAAAGATTTCATCGTGATCTTTACTTTTGTGACTATCAAATTCATGCTGAGATTTTGGTCAGGCCTACATAAGCTGATGGTTTATCATATGATGCTTAGTTTGTGTAAGTGGTATTTATTGAACTCTTTGTTGCCTGCATACATGGATATGCATTTGCAATACTTGCTTTGGAATAGGTTTGTCTTCATCTCACTTTACTTTGAGGATCATGGAGGCTGTGTGCAGGCACAGGCATTGGTTTAATTTTTGTGGATTCATTTTGGAAACCCTTACTTTGTGTGCACTACACTTGGCAATGCAGCTAATGGATCCACATAAGATTTATCATCTGATTATTTTGATCTTTCCATCTTATGTTTGTCATGGACCTGATTTGAAGGCTCTAGAATGAAGTTCTTGATGGAATTTGTGGGATCAGTTTTCTGTGTATTTTGATATAAAACCCACCGACATACAGCAGTACAGCATATTTAACTAAATGCTAACTTTTAATTTATGCAATTTCAAAAATTGTGACGGAATGTTTTTCCTTGTCCTGTGGGGTTATTTCAGAGGATTATGGGTCCTTTTTGGAAAAAGTTGGGACAATTCTTTCAGTGTGTGTAAAGGCCTGGTGGCTTTTCAAGAATTTTGTTGATATCCTGGATGCTCCCTGACAGTGTGCTCATGGTAGGAACGATTTTTTTTTTTTGCTTTGACTGTTTGACTGAGACATTATCTTTTTCCAGCATATCAATATTGCCAAAATAACTCCAATAGGATTATTTTGAGGGCCATAAAATGGTAGTTTTTATTCAGCATCTATAGTACAGCTTTATGTAGATTTGACACAACTGTGCTTGCTATATGTTAAATGGGCAGCTGATGTTTCCTCATTTAACTTTAGTCCTTGAATAATTTGAATTTGTACGTGGGTCATGGATTTTGGGTGCTGATTGCTGCATTGTGGGTTTCAGGGTGCTGATCTTGCAGCTCAGGAAGCTAGAAATGCAGCAGCTTTAGCAGCTTGTAAGACACTTGCAGAGGAACTCACAGAACAACGGTTTCCTGCACCTCGTATTCTTGCTTTCAAAGTTTGTCCTGTCTCTTTACTTGTTCTCATTACAATTTGAGGCTAGGAACCACTTTGGGACCATACTTAGTCTATGTCCTGCATTGGATTGTGACTAGTGGTGTCAATGTATGGGATGATGCCTTACTGTGCATTTGCATTGGTTTTAGCAAATTCTATTGCTAAAAGCTAGATCGAGCCATTAGGATATGCCCAGCATGATTTAATTGACATTTTAGTATGTTTAGGGGAAAGGTTATGTTAATGCTTTGTGCCTATGTCACATGGGTGTGGGTGTGATGGGTGCGACACAGCAATTTCAACAAACATGGGTGCTAGGGAGTGCTAGTCTCTCTCTCTCTCTCTCTCTATATATATATATATATCTGTGCATTTATTTATTTGTGGGTGTGTAATGTAAACGAAACTGGACTCACTCAAGATTGACCCGGTCTATTTTTGGACAAAAATGAACCTGGGTTGTGGTTGACCACACCTAGCACTGCAGAAGCAGTATCTAAGTGTTGCATCCACTTTGATAGGTGCGATGCCCTTTTTGTAGTGTCCATGTTACGTAGCTTTGGACTAACATTCTCCCATCTCTTCTTAAATTTGGATGTCATGATAGCCTGGATTGTATCCAATAGACTATATTAACTCTCTCTCTCTCTCTCTCTATATATATATATAGTCACTAGAATATGAGAACTGGAAATATGAGAACTAATGTGTGAACAACAATTTTCATGGATTTTTTGTTCTTTTCTCTTGAATCTAACTTTACTGATGTGATCTACATGCTTGGTTTTATAAGAAACCGCTCTTGAATCATCTGATTTTGATGCATAAACGAAATTTTTTTAAGGCTTTAAAATCAATGGCTCATAATCTTCATAAATATTCAAGCATTTAAAAATCACATCTTTTCATTGGAAATACAGGATCCAATGGTTGATTCCTAGTTCATCATATCACGCACAACCACATGGTTGGATTTGCAAAAAAAAGTATTGGAAATACCCATATTTCTAGTTCTCATATTCTAGTGACTTATATATATATATATATATCCCGTATCTTCGGATGGGTTTTTGTCCAAAAAAACTCACAATTTGGACCTTTAACGACAGTTGTTGACTGTCACTAAACACCTCAAAAAGCAAAAAAAACTGTGCTGCTGATCATGCACGCGATCAGCAGCGCACAAGTGTTCGAAATTGTTCGGACACTTTACCCATTTGATGATACAGGTCACTATATATATATATATATATATATATATATATATATATATGGGTTACTAGAGTATGAGAACTACTGTGTGAACCACAATTTTCATGGTTTTTTTATTTTCTCTTAAATCTAAGATGTGGATATGAGGACACAACTATATATATTATTTAATGTTTTTTTAAAAGTAAATAGAAGTCAGCTAGATATGAATACTAGTTCAATATTCATTTTACCTATTTATTTTTAAAAATAAATGATGTTTACTGATCTTTTTCTCCCTTTCATAATAAAAGGGAGATGGGTTATCTTTTTTGTTATATAAGGGGAAGGGGTAGCTCGTAACCCCCATCCCGCTTTTATTATAAAAGGGGAAGGGGTACCTCGTGACCGCCTCTCTCTCCACGAAGGGAAGGGTACCATCCCCACCGCCTCTCTCTCCACAAAGGAGAATGAAGAGGAGAAGACGAAGGAGGAGAAGACCCCACTGTTTGTGTTGCGGGGGGGGGGGGGGTACGAAGAAGGAGAAGAAAGAGGATGAAGAGGTCGGTACCTTGCTCTCTCTCTCTCTCCTCCTACTGCTGCCAAGGGTGGAAAGGGGAAGGATTTCGATAGAGGGAAAACAAAAGAAAAAAAGAGAAATGGGGTTTGGGTTGGGTCTTAGTTGTACCTGACCCAGAGCAGCGTGGGACCCGGGCTAGGGCGTACCCGCACCAGTGTCGACACGGGTACGGCAGCAAAAATGTTGTGTCTATGTTACATAGATATGGATGTGATCTACATGCTTGGTTTTGTAATGACCAGCTCTTGAATAATCTGATTATGATGCATAAACAAGATTTTTAAAGGCTTTAAAATCAATGGCTGATAATCTTCATAAATATTCAAACATCCAAAATTTGTATTTTTCATCAAAAAATACACAATCCAACAGTTGATTCCTAACAAATTCACCATGCTGAACACATCTACATGGTTGGATTTGCAAAAAGGGGTGCTGGAAATGCCTAGTTCACGCGGAAGTTCTCATATTCTAGTGACTCTTCATATATATGTATATATGTATAAAAAGTGGTAGTGCACAGCTACCTACGGGATCATGCTGGCCATCCATTGCAAGACTTGATGCACGCCAGTGCAAAAAACTTCAAAAAAAATGCTAGAACATGTTTTCTTGCACGTTTTAGGGTTGTAGCGGCAGTTTTTGACCGCCACTACTGGGACCACGGTCAAAATACTGTCATTAAAGGTCCCGGTGGAAACTGGAACTGGGGCCTTTAGTGACAGTATTTTGGCTGTCGGTAAAGGTCTCAGTTTCTGCTGGAACCGCCGCTAAAGGGCAAAACCGTGCAAAAGCGCATTTTGGCTCTTTTTTGCCTTTTTTTGTGGCCGATCATCACAGGCATGTGATGGACGAGGACGACCAATGTGGTTGCGCAGGTAGCACACCTAAGGGTTGTGCAGCTACCACTCTCTCTCTCTCATATATATATATATATATATACATATATATATGGTGAGAGAGAGCATCCAGTTTGAGCCCAGTTGTCATGCCTGTTTCCAAGTTTGGGTCACAATAGTAGCTAGTCATGGTGAGAGAGAGCATCCAGTTGCTTGAGCCCAGTTGTCATGCGTGTTTCCAAGTTTGGGTTGCGGTTGTAGCTAGTCAAGCTTGATCAGGTTGAAAGTGGCTTAGCCCTCATGTTCTCTCCTAAAGCTGGGCAATGCATGTGAGGTCTTGCTGGTGACATCTCTTGGTTCACTTGACCCCACTTGTCATGCCAGTTTCCAAGTTTGAGGCAAGCTTGTAGCTAGTCAAGCTTGATCATGTTGAAAGTGGCTTTGAACTCTCATGTTCTCTCCCAGAGTTGGGCAATGCAGGTCACCTCTTGCCGGTGACATCTCTTTATTCACTGGATTGCCCTGATTTCATCCTCATGAATCCTTATCTCAACTACATGAATGCCCCCTTGTCTGTGGCACAATTGAGTTGCTTTTTGGCTAGTTGGGGAGTTCGTGATGATATCACCTCAGGCATAAGCATTTTTAGTAAGCTTCTTGAATAGGGGATTTGGGTGTTTGATAGCCTGTTTGGGTGCATTTTACTCTTATCACTGTGTATGGTGTTTCAGACGGTCATTAAAATCTCTCATTTTTGTTATCCTTGATCACAGGAAGGAAGCTCCCAAGCTCGTTACTTTGTTTCTCGGCTCATACCAGCACACAAAGATCCTGCTTATGAGCAGGTATTTTGCTTGGAAAACCTTGGTGCCTTTTATCTTTTATTCTTTTGTTTCTGGTAAAAGTTCATTTTGAATTATTATTTTCTGCCTGTCAATTGAATTACCCTACAACAGTGTCATTTTGTGGCTAAAGCACACTCTGATAGCAGAGTAGAGTCTGCACTTTCTGAGATCTGAGATTATGATATCAAGGTGGTGAACACTTTCTGCATTCCCTGAAATATATGTCCATTTTTTTTAAGTCAAGCTGGGGTTAGGCAGACCCCTACCAGATAACTCTTTAGCCCCATGTGGCAGAGGGATTTGATTCTGGGCCTTCAGCTTGGCACAGGACCCTGCTTACAGCATGGGATACCACCTCGGTGGTAAATATATGTCCATTTATTGATGCATAATATAAGTCACAGTGAGGTCACAACATAGAAACTTCAGTAGCCTTTGGATGTATTCATAGATAAGGTGCTTATTTTATGTTTAGATTGAATAATTTGATGACTGATTGATTATTTTGTTTTTATTCATAATTTTATGTTATTCTAAAATAAATATAAATGAGCCTCTTTCTGAAAGCAGGGGAGGGGCTTTTTTTTTCATTGTGAATTTCCCCTTCCCATCTCTCCCTCTTGTCGCCTCCACATTGTGGCCCTGCCATCACCACCACTGTTACTTTCCCCAGTGCCAACCACGTTATTAAAAATTATGAAAAATAGAACTAAAAAAATCTTCACGATCTTAAATGCACGACTACAACAGTTTATAATGTTTTAAAAATTATAAAAAACAAGTATGCAAGTGCCATTGTAGGTGTGCCCTACTTAGGCAGTCACCTAGGTGAGCCCCTAAGTGTAGTTTTAACTACTAAGCCACCATGCCACCTCCACCACTTGTAGGTTCAACTTTACTTCCATAATCATTGTCATGGCCACCATCAACCAGCATCCACTTCTACCACCACTGCCATCATCATCACTTCATCGCTATCACTACACCTCTTTTAATGGCCCCACCTACAGGCCCCTGCCACCATCATCTTTACCTCTAGATTCCGGGTGAATCACCCATCTTTGGCGCTAGCACCACCATTCCCTCCGCTTCTCAATCATTTTCACTCTCCCCTCTTAGTCTTATGTGATGTGACCACCACCAAGGTCACTAGCACCAATGTCACCACAAGGCAACATTCTTGTCCAACATGGCCAACTGCACCAAGGTGGCCATGCATGGCTCCAAACAATAAAAAAAATTGTTCTTATTTTTAAAAAATATTTATAAACAAATTTCATCTTTCGCTCTAGATTTGCATGTGGTTTTTATTGATTTGGAGAAGGCATACGATAGAGTACCTAGGAATGTTCTCTGGTGGACAATGATGAAGAAAGGTGTTTCTCTCAAGTACATTAGTATAATTAAAGATATGTACGAAGGAGTAGTAACCAATGTCCGCACTTGTGGAGGGGTGACAACCAAATTTCCTATAACGGTTGGGTTACATCAAGGATTTGCATTAAGCGCTTTCCTATTTGCTATAGTGATGGATGAGCTTACGAGATCAATTCAAGAAAATGTGCCGTGGTGTATGTTGTTTGTTGATGATATTGTTTTGATTGATGAGTCTAGAGTTGGGGTTAATGCCAAGTTAAAATTATGGAGACAGACATTGGAAGCAAGATGTTTTAAGTTGAGTAAAAGTAAGACATAATATATGGAATGTCGGTTTAGTAAGCAACAAAGTAGTGATGGGAGTGTAGTGAAGCTTGGTGAGCAAGAAATACCGGTGGATGACTGTTTCAAATATTTATGATCTATCATTCAAAAGTACGGAGAAATTGATGGAGATGTAAATCATAGGATAAAGGTTGGGTGGATGAAATGAAAAAATGCAATTGGAGTGTTGTGCGATCGTAGAATGCCATTGCGGTTGAAGGGAAAGTTTTATAGGACGACAATTAGGCTCGCTTTACTATATGGTGGTACGGAATGTTGGGCTGCCAAGAGACATCATATTCAAAAAATGAGTGTAGCTGAGATGCGTATGCTTAGATGGATGTGTGGAAATACAATAAAAGATAAGATTCGAAACGAGGAGATACGTAAGAAGGTAGGCGTTGCATCCATTGAAAATAAGATGAGAGAGAATTGTTTACGGTGGTTTGGACATATTCGGCGAAGGCCTAATGATGCTCCGGTTAGAAGGATAGAGAAATGGGAAAATATATTAGTTAAAAGAGGTCGGGGTAGGCCTAATAAGACTTGGATGGAGATGATAGGAAAGGATATGAATGCTTTGAACCTCACCGAGGACATGGCATTGGATATAAATGATTGGAGGAGAAGGATTCATGTGGAAGACCCAGAATGATTTTCTTTTTTGGTTCATATCGCCGACCCCAATTGTTTTGGGATGAAGGCGTAGTTGTTGTTGTTGTATTTATAAACAAAATCTATTCATTATTTATAGATAAAAACATAAATACTTCCAAACAGGGCTTACTGTCTAAGGAAATTGATAGTAATAACCTTATTGTTTTTATTGATGCCCATGGGCATGACTTCTAGTTTCTGATTGTATGTTGCATGTTAGTCCAATTCTTCTACCCTTTATCGGGAGTTGATGGCTATTCATAGTTACTACCATGACACCAAAGTAGAGTTCGATCCAATGTTTTATTTCTTTCTTAGTTGATTCTAATTCAACATTGAACACCATAAATCTGGCTTGCCATTCACTTTTCTTTTTCCTAGCCTAAATTGAGAAAAAAATTGAATATATATTATTTGAAGTAGCAATAAGAGCTATTTCAATGAATAATATTCTGCCTAATCAAATCGGTGTTTGCAGTTCCTTTAAAATCGTAGGAAGTATTTAATATAAGACCCTTTTGGTTTTTTTAAAACAGAAATCTCAAGTTGAAAATTGAAGTGATGGGTGGTTTCCTTTATTGCAGGAGGCGAGGTTTCCTCAGCTGTCCAGATTAACGACCAAACAGAGAGCCAAGCTCAACAGCAGTTTTCTCCACTTTGATGATCCTAGCTTCTGTGAGTGGATGCGCAGCCTGAAATTGGTGCCTCCAGAACCCAGTTAGCTGTGGTGCTCCCATTTTTTTATGGAACTTCAACCAAGGCTCCAGCTCAAATTTGACGTGGCAGAAGGTTACACCTCCTTTCTTGAGTGCCATGGTTGCGGACAGTTTTGTTTCTTACAGCTGATTGAAATTGCAAATTTTTCTGCTGATAAAGAGGTGTTATTTCTTATTTTATTTTCTTTTTTGGGCTAGTGAAATTTCTTATGTATTATTTCCATTTTTATCTCATTCTCAATTACTAAATTGGGAACATTACAGTCGAGCAATAAATTCCATGTTCTCCGGTTTCCCCCCCTTCTATTCACGTTTTTGGTGCAACTTCATGGTGTGTGTCTGTGCCGATTATAGTTTTCATTCACGTGTGGGATTTAAAGCTAGTCCTTTAAGTCATAACTGTGACCAATGAGCTATATATATATATATATGATGCATTCACGTCGGGGATTTCATTCACGTGCAGTGCCAAGTTTATGAATGTATGATGCATTTGAATGAGCTGAATTTCGGGTGGAAGCATCAGGAGGCCCTTTTCTTCTCAACGATATCGTAGAAATACTTGGTTTTGCTAGTTGCCGTGGTTTTGAGTCTTTTGACTTGTTCTTATTAATCTGGAAGGGGAAGGACCTTAAACCACCGAGTCAAAGGCAAAGGGGCTTTTGGGTGACGCCTAAACGTTTGAGTTTGAGTAACTATTTGTAAATAACGCTGTTAGGCATCAAAAAGTGTTTTGTAAATAACTATTTTGTAAATAACGCCTAAAAGTTAAGTTTGAATAACTATTTGTAAATAACATAAAAAAGTGTTTTGGTAAAAAAGGAAAACTTTGCAAACCATTTTTTTAATTGAAAAATGATCGTATTGTACTTGAAAAATGATCGTTTTTCAAAATGCTTCACAATTTTTGAAATTTCTCATGTTTAAATTCACAAATTCCTGACTTTTTAGGACTTTTTTATCATTCGCATGAGCGAACATCTTGAGGTTCACCCAATATATAGGTATGTTGTCTTGATCTCACAATCTCTTATTAAAAAAATACATTTGCACGATGTTTTTGCAGACTTCACTAAGTTCGCATAACCAAATTTGTGAACCTCTTGCAACTGAAATCTACGTACTTTTGTAAATACCATACAAAATATGCATATATAGATGG